>NW_006922565.1:104572-120841 GCF_000298275.1 Orycteropus afer afer
AGAAGGGACCATTCCCTGGAGAAGGATGTCATGCTTGGTAGGGTGGAGGGTCGACAAAAGAGGGGGAGGCCTTCAAGGAGATGGAATGATACGGTGGCTGCGATGATGGGCTCAACTATAGCAGGGATTGTGGGGCTGGTGCGGCATAGGGCAGTGTTTCGTTCTGCTGTGCGTGGGGTCGCTATGAGTCGGAAAGGACTCGAGGGCACTTAACAGCAGCAACAACAAACTAAAAGAATGATATGTTATGGACTCATGAGTGTCTAATGGTAAGAGAGGAGGGAAAGTATGGATAAGTAACACAAGAATGATATCAAGAGCAAGAAAAAAAGAAAACTTTTTTTTTTGTTTGTTTGTAAAAGAAAAAAAAAACATTAATAGATATTAATCCGATCCATTTTCAGAGTTGAAGAAAGTAAGAACGAAAAGGATTACTGACTTTCTCTATTTAACAAACTAGTAATCTGGAAGCCTGGGCCCAGCTCTGGCATTACTTCAGTTTTTAAAATATAATTCTCAGTACTTGAATCTCTAATATATAAAGCAGGGATAGTGGTCATTCTCCTATGTGTTGTTTTCCTTCACATTCAAGAAACTAATAGGAAATATTAAAACTAAGGGTGAATGTAGTTTTACCTGATCAAAGACTTTGACATCATCTTTAATATTAAGGTATAAATGAAAATTCTATGATAACAGAAAAGGAAAATCATGCCAGAGAAATTTCATCAATTTTGTTTAATTTCAACCCCAAGATCTTTTTATTGACTGTGTTTATAACTTCCAGGCTGAATCTTTCAAAACATAATTCATATGTTTATTACCCTTTCAAAGTGTCTTCTAATTTTATAGCCAATGAAAGCAATCCAATTGCTGTTGTCACTTTTCTGGTTTCCTTAGCTATTTCTCAACAGTTTCTTCTCATAACTCAGTCTCACCTGGTCTGTCCTGAAGTGCAACTTTTCAGAGCAATAATAATCTTTATTATAAAATGAAATTTTTTGTTGGGCTTATCAAGGTGTTATTTGGTAAAATATGGTGCCTTTTCATTTATTTTCTCTCTCTGCCCTTACAAGATTCATTATATTGAGTTTTATACCGACTATAAGCAAGCAGTCAAAAATATTCTCCGATGGCTTTCAACTTAGTTTTTCTTTTAATGTTCATAATGTTTATTGATTGGCATATGTTTCTCATCTCTATGAGCCTACGGTACAATAAATTTATCAGTAAACTAAGCCAGACTTTAATGGTAAAACTATTTTGACTCAGATTGTAATATTTCTCACATATCTTTGATTTGCTATCATCATAAAACTCATTTATGTGCATTATAAAAGTGACTCTCATGATGAATTATGTAAGGCTTTACTTACCAGTCAAGGAAAAAAAAAATGCCATTTATATTCATTTTATTTGCTTTCTTACAGTGAAACTATTCTTTTTAACATTGTTATCAAATCTTATAAAATGTTTGTTGAAAATCCATATCTGGTATCTCATACATGTAAATTTTATTGTTTTCATATTATCTCTTGTAGCAAGATTAGATTTTTCTGCATATCTTTTAAGCATTCCCTTCTTTTCTGGATTTGTATGACTACAAACACTATTAACAGATATTTACCACCTTTCTCACAATCAGTTCTGTTGTTGTTTTGTTGTTGTTATTGTTTTCTATCCCCACATCTGCTAGGAAAAATGAATATATGACATAGAGACATCTTGGCTCGCTGTGAGCATATCCCCTGAGTATATTCTTCTCACACTCTTTGAGGATATATCAATGAACCCTCATTGAAGACAAGCAAAAGAACTTCAAATGGGTTAAATATGAAATTTCTGTTTTCTCAGCCAAAACTGCAGACTGGACTCACATCAGCCTGTCTTTAGCAAGATTGGAACCAATTTGACACCCTCCTAAATACAAAGATGTCTCTCATTAGATGACAAAATGAGGTTCAATTTATGAAGCCACTCTATCCCTCAGTAAAAGTGGTATCTAATCTAATGTTTCTGGTACAAACCTATGGGAGAAGGTTTTGGTAGGTAGCATGGCACATAATAGATTTGATGTGGTCAAAAGAAGCATCACAAGTTTTCTTCCACGTATCAAGGAATATTCATTTAGACAACAGACATGTCAAAGCAAAAAGTTATATGAAAAAGAAAACTATTCCTACAATATATTATTGGGTTCAAATTATTGGAAACATTAGCTCAACCATGGTCAATGTTAACATTCTCACTAAATTTAGAGTGGTTCAGGAATAAAAGAACATGTTTGATATTTGTTTTCCTTTGGCATTTTTATTTAAATCACTAATCCATTTCATGTGTTGTTACTAGATTTAATTAAACAAACCAAGCAAAAGCAAACTAAAAAAAAAAATAAGAAGAAAATATTTGTCTAGTAAATATAACTAAGGAGAATGAGAAGGTTAAAGTATTTAGAAAATTTCTTGTTATTTACTTAGAAAAAACTAGGAATATACAGGTATATATATATATAAAAGTAGAAACTGCAACTTGCCTTCAGACATTTCAAAGTCACATATTTGAAGAACTAGACATCCTGTCACTGTAGGCCAAACTCTATGCTCTCATATATATTAAAAAAAAAAAAATAAAAAAAAAAAAAAAAAACCTCACTGCCATCAAGTCCACCTTGACTCACAGCAACTCCTCCTTGGGTATCTGAGGTGATATCTCCAGGAAAGTAGATTGCCCAGTCTTCCTTCCAAAGAGTGGATTGTGGGTTTGAACAGCCAGCCTTCTGGTTAGCAGTCAAATGCCTTAGGCACTACACCACCAGAGCTCCCTTATAGACATCATTTTGGCTGAGAATGTAATTAAAGTTAAAATCTGTACATTAATATTGGAAATTCACAATGCATGAAGAATTTTTAAGAATGATGGCACAAGAGTGGTTTAGAAGGAAAACCAGAAGACATAAATTGTTAAACAATGAAGAAATAATTGTAAGATAAATGGCAGAGAAGTATTACTATGGAAAATGTGTGTTATCTTTGTCAATTTCCCACTGCTGTTATTAGATCAATAATTAGAACAGCTGTGTTTTCCTTTTTTTTCCCCCTTTATCAATTCTATGAAAAGTTGAAAAATGTGACATAATTAGAGAATTGGAAGACTTATTTCCAGATGACGAAAATTAGACCCCAGAAAGTACCTGTGTCTTCTATGAGCTCACACAGTGAGTAAATTGAAGACCATGATTAGAATTTAGTCTCCTAACTCATGGAAGTTCTTTATTTATTTATTACATAATGGAAACATTCATTTTTCTCCTACTCTGTAGTAGTAATTATTATTTTCTAAATAAATTTCTCCTTGTCCCCACACTCTTCTTTCTTATTCATTTAGCACACATTGATTGGACTTCAATTAACCTTTAGACACCAATGGCAATAAAATATGATTATTTCTCTTTAGTTTAAGAAATTAGAGTTGATGTGAGTTTTTCTTTACTAAATTCTTCCAGTACTCTCAAAACACTATTTAAATGGTGAAACATAAACCGGCTTATAACTAAGATGTAGTAAAAGGAAGTAGATAAACATTCCCATTTAAAATAAATTTTTAAAAATTGGATAATAAATGATATTAAACAAAGGTTTATAACATTGGACATCAAACAATGAAGGACACTGATGTCTGAAAGATAGGAAACAAATGAGGTGAGTCCCACTGTAGTCTCAGCCTACCACCTGGAGAAAGTCTCCAACCTACAGGACAGGGAAGGAGAACCATGCTAATCCCAGAGGATTCATGAGTTAAGGAGACAAAACTGAATGTCTGGGGAGAAAAAAAAAAAGTGTCTATATTTTGCAGAACAAATACCAGAGATAAGAGAACTACAAAGAAAGAGAGCCTTGGCAATATTCAAGTATCTCAAATATTTAGCAGAGTATCAATCAGCCTATGTGTATGAAAAGAACTACCTAAGGCTAGGAAAAGAACTATCTGAAACTATTAGAAGGAGTGGCAGCCAGCACTCTAACAGTGTCAAGAACACTGCTTTTTCCAACCATTAAATAGAAAAGCTTAGAGTTCACAGGACATTGAGTAGGGCAGTAAGGAATGCCTTGGTGCAGTAACCCAAAATCCACTGCCATGAAGTCTATTCCAACTCTTAGAAGAACTGTCCTATAGGGCTTCCAAGGCTATAAATCTTAATGGAAACAGATTGTCTCATCTTTCTCCCAAGATGTGGTTAGTTGGTTTGAATGGCCCACCTTTTGGTTAGCAACCAAATGGTTTAATCACTCAAACCAAAAAAACAAACTCACTGCCATCAAGTCGATTCTGGTTCATAGAGATGCCTGTTGGATTTCTGATCTACTTTACAGAAGTAGATCGCCCCATCTTCCTTCCATAGAACATCTGGTGGGTTTGAACTATTAATCTTTTAGGTAGCAGCCAGATGCTTTATCCACTATGCCACAGAGCTCCTTTGTCACTAGTGGGGAATAATTAGCCCTAGACTGAAGAGTGCTCCTAACCTGCCAAACAAATAATAAAAACAATATCTTAAAGTATCAAATTATATCCAAGTAAGTTAACCAAGTGGCAGTACAAAGATAAAGAATAATTGAAGAAATAGAAAAAAAAAAAAAATCAGCTCCCAGCAAGGTAACATAATGTATCGTATCAATCAAAGTCTATTAAGCATGTAAAGAAGCAGGAAAACAACCCAGAAAAGGAAGAAGAATCAATAACTAAAATCAACTCACAACTGATTTAGATGTTAGAATTAGCAGCAAGGACATTAAAGCAAGTGTTACAACTTTATTACATATGCTCAAAAAGTAATAAATCTAAGTTTAAGAAAATGATGCAACTTGAAATTCTAGAAATAAAGATTACAATGCCTAAATGAATATATAAAACCCAAACTCACTGCCATCAAGTTGATTCTGACTCATAGCGACCCCTCCTTGGGTTTCCAAGGCGGGATCACTATGGAAGTAGATTGCCCAATCTTCCTTCCACAGGAAGGTTGTTTTGAACTGCCAGCCTTCTGGTTAGCAGTCAAATGCCTTAGGCACTATGCCACCAGAACCCCTTAAAATGAATATATACTGAATAAAAATTAATAGTGTATTAAACATTGCAGGAGAAAAGATTAATAAACTTGGAGAGTAGCCAAATAAACTATTAAAAATGAAACACGTACAGAAAAAATAATTAGAAGAAAATAAATACAGCATGAATGAACTATGGGAAAACTTCAAACATCCTACTATAATAGGGGACCTTGAAAGAAGAAGATGTAAACAAAAGTTATTTTTAAAATAATTACTGAAAAATTCCCAAATTTGATGAAAACTTATAACCTAGCATCAGAACTCATCTATACTCCTGAGAATGAGAACCAAGATCAGCATAAAGCTTATTTCTACAAGGTAGAGGCCAGACATAACTCCACTCTCTAACTTCTTTACCCTGTTTGACCCCAGCCATCCTCTTCCCCACCACAGCACTTTGCCTTTCTTCCAGGTTCAATAATTGGTTGTAATGGCCAAACAGAATTCACAGACCATACTCACAGTTAAGAGATTTATTAGGAAAGTAACAAGTTTCATATCAGGATCAGGATCAACCTGGAAGTAACAGGATACAACTCAGGAAATAGGATGCAGTTCATCAATTGGGACAGCTTCCAACCAGAACAGCTCTCTCAACTGCTCTCAGCTGTGCACCCAAGCAGACAGCACTTCTTGGCTGTGCTAGCCCATAACCATCTTGGCTGTGTGAGGTGACAACCCTTCTTGGCTGTGCTAGCCAATGATCCTTCTTGGCCAGATTAACACCCTCTGGACAGAGCTCTTCTCTGTCTCCCCTGACTCACTCAGCATAACCAGGGCATCTGTCACTGCCAAGGACAGGCCAGCTTGGCCCCACAAAGTCCTTTTCTCTGCTCAGGTGTTCACCTGTCCATCAATGTTTCCTCATTATGAAATGCCCCGTTCTGTTGGCAACCTCCTGCTTAGAGGTGCCCAGTTCAGCTCCATGGGCCAATTTTGCCCACCACCACTGTTGCTGGTCTCGTGGTTCCCAATATTTGTACTGCTACTACTTTGGTGCATAGTGCCTAAGGCATTTGACTGCTAACCAGAAGGCTGGTGGTTCAGACACTAGCCACTCCTCAGAAGGAAGACTGAGCAATCTACTTCTGTAGAGATTTATTGTCTTGGAAATTCCTTGGAGGGGTTGCTATGAGTTGGATTTGAGTTGACGGCAGTGAGTTTGGATTTTTTTTTTTTTTTTTTTTAGGCTCTACTGTACTTGTTGCTGTTCCTCTGCCACTTCTCACAATCTTCAGTGCTACATCTCTCACTTCTGAATCTAGGAGATTCTCAGCTCAGGGACCCTGGATCCAAAGGAAACACTCTGCTCCAGAGTCTTCTTAATAGTAATAGTGAGATCTCCTCTCCACTCTGTAGGGACAGGCTGCTTATGCAAACTCCTTGTCAATTTCAAGGGATGGCCATCCTAGAAGGATCACAAACTGACTGATCGTGTCAAGTCACACAATCCTATTGAGTGGATGTTCATGCCACTATTTGCATAGCAAATCAACCAATCACAGGACAGATTGTGGTCTAGTAATCATTTTTTGGTATAATTATAAATAAAGACCATATGTAAGAGAAAGGCATTGCACTGCAAAATAAATTATAAATCCAACGATCCAAAATCCTGAATGAAACTACACCAAGCAGAGTCTAATCAAATGTCTCAAAACCAATATTACAGAGGTAATCTTAAAAGCAGTCAAAGAGAATAAAAGATACATTAATTATGGAATAAAAAGAGATAAGGATGACAGATTTCACTACAAAGAAAAAGACAATGGAGAAATATGTTTAAGATACTGAAAGGAAAAAAGCTTTCATCTAGAATTTTATAGTCAGTGAAAAGAGCTTTCAAACAACTGTTCTGGTTGCCTAGTGCCAGAACACTAGGTAACCAGAACAGTTGTTTGAAACTAGGGGGCTGTGGTGGTTCCAGCCCCGAAGGCAATGGTCCTACCTTTGAGGCTAAGGCAGCTTTGCTTCCCATTTCCTTCACCTCTCTGCTTCTGCCGATTAATGCCAAAGGCAACCCACTTCATAGGAACTCTTCCTGCCATGAAGCCCTCAACTTTCTTGTTCCGTGGGCTGGCCAACCTTCTATTTCATGCTGGTCGTTTCTACCAATTAATGCCTGAAAGCAACCCACTCCTCCAGGAAGCTGCTTGTGCAATGGCATCCAGCTTTCTCCTCCATGGGCTGGTAAGGCTTTCACTGTCTCATGCTGGTCTCTTGGCTCTACTCCTGCCATCTCTCATGCCATATGCCGGGGTCTTTCTGCCAGGGTCTTGGGTCAAGAATGCACTTGACTCCTGTTTCCACATTTTAAGTGTCTGTCAGAGCAGCACCCCACTCCCAGTACCATATTCTGTTCTGGTTACCTAGTGCCACTCTGACAGGAATATACAACAAATGGGATGGCCTTAACAAACAGGAGTTTATTCCCTAACAGTTTGGAGCCTTAAGTCCAAGTTCAAAGTGCCAGGCTCTAGAGGCTGGGTGAAAGCCTCTCAGCCTTGGGCTTCAGCTCTGCCTCTTGCTCCCAACCCACTAAAGCTAGAGGCATCTCTTCACTCAGGCAGCTACTGGCAACTGAGGCTAATAAGCCCAAGGTCGACAAACAAAATGGCATAGTCTCACTGTTACCAAACCACAGAGCAGGCCATTAATTCAAATCCATTGAAAGTCCCAAGGTCAGCAGAGCATGGCAGGCTGCTGAACAATGACAACACAGCTACATGCAGGGTTCAAGTGTGCCATAAGCTAGAGACCATTCCTAAAGCTGTTTCCTACATACAAGAAGCAGAACACATACCCAAAGGCAGCTACTCAGAGGCTCACAGTAGATTCCACCATGTAGTTGATTATCCGTCTCATCTTGGGGAACACTACGTCCAGGTGCCCAACCACTCAACCAGGTCTAGCCAAGTTGACACACAAACTTAACCACCACAACAACAAAGACAAAATAAAGAATATATCTGACACACAGAAGCTGAAACATCTATTACTAGCAGATGTATATTATAAGAAATGTTACAGAAAATCCTTCAGGCTGAAGAAAAATAACATCCAATGGAAATAGCGATCTACTCAAAGGAATGAAGACCAGGTACTTTGTTAAATAGGAAAGTCATAATTTCTTATTATTTAAATGTCTAAAATAATTGTCTACCCAATCCTGCAATAATAGTAATAACAGCAATTTACAAGTAGATGCATGGATAAATACTTAATCTCAACAGGGGTCAAAAAGTGAATGGGAGTATACCCACAAATATATATATATATAGGTTTGACAGAGGCTATCTCTACCTCTGTATTTATATATGCTGCAAATATCCATGAATGCAGTAGCGCATACAGGAGAGAAAGTTATGAAAACATCTTAGTCATGGTCAAGCACCTTGAGGGAATGAGTAACTAAGTATGGAGGCTCAGAACTATTGTCTTGGGGAAGACTAAGGTCAAAAATCATAACATTGTCCTCAAAGACAGGGTTCTATATCCTACTTTGGTGAGTAGTGACTGGGGTTTTAAAAGCTTATAAGGAGCCATGTAAGGGGCACCTATTAGTCTCTCTCTGTCCAGAGCAAAGAGAGTAAAGAAATACAAAGAGGCAGGAAAAATTAGTCTGAAGGACTAACAGAGCATGTGAAACTCAGTCTCTATGACCCTGAAACCAGAACTAGAGGACTGCCCTGAAATGGCTCACAATAAGATATACCGAATAGAGTGGGGAGGAATGTGGAACAAAACTCAAGATCACAAAAAGACCAACCATACTGGTCTAGTAAAGACTGCTGGGGCCTCTGAGACTATGGCTCTTAGAAACTTTTCAAAGTAGGAACTGACTTTAATTCCTGTGACTCAAATGGCAGCCAAACAATAGATAGGCATATAAAGAAAAGAGTAGTATCAAAAGGATATACATTACATCTCAATATAAAGAAAACAAAAATCCTCACAACTGGTCCAATAAACAACTTCACAATGGATAGAGAAAATGATTGAAGTTGTCAAGGATTTCATATTACCTGGTTCTACAATCAACAGCAATTAAAGCAGCAGTCAAGACATCAGATGACATATTGCATTGGGCAAATCTGTTGTAAAAGACCTCTTCCAAGTGATGAAGAACAAAGTTGTCTCCTTGAAGACAAAGGTGCACCTAACCCAACCCATGGTATTTTCAATCTCCTCTTATGCATGTGAGAGCTGGGCAATGAATAAGGAAGACCAAAGAAGAGTCAATTTTTGTTTTCTTTATGTTGAAATGTAATCCATACTGAAGGATATAGACTTTGATTTTCATCAGTAAATGCTTCCAGTCTTCTTTACTTTCAGCAGACAAGGTTGTGTCATCTGTATATTGCAGGTTGTCAATGAGTCTTCCTCCAATCCTGATGCCATGTTCTTCATATATTTTAGCTTCTTGCATGATTTGCTTAGCATCCAGTATGGTGAAAGGATATCACCCTGACACACAGTTTCTTGATTTTAAACCAGAACAAGAGGATACTGCATGGTTTTAAATCAGAAAAGATGTGCATCAGAGTTGTAAACAATTCCTCCACTAACACAATTCCAAGCCCAGAAGATTTCAAAGGAAAATTCTACCAAATATTAAAAGAAGAAATAATTCCAATGCTACATAAACTTTACCAGAACCTTAAAGACAAAATAATTCTCCCAAATCTTCCTGTGAGAACATTATTTAGATACAAAACCAGAAGAGATTAAGAGGAAAACAAACTATTTACCTGTATCCGCCATGAACATGGGTTCCAAAAACAATTCATTAATTGTTACATAAAGAATGTAGACAGAAACTGCAATCAAAATAGTTAGAATATAGAATATTTGGTTTATTTATGGATCACTTAACATTCTTACTACAAATTATGTTATACTCTGTTAATAAAAGCACATATTAGAACAAGAAAAAAATGACAAATTAATTCAAGAATATGTAGAGAGATGATGTATCATGAGTAAATGGATTTTGTCCCAGGAATGCATGTTTTATATTCCAAAATTCATCAGTGTAATTCACATAACATACTGAAAAAGAAAAGCCTTATGATAACCTCAATAGATGGTTAAATCTAAATAGCTTTAACAAAATTTCACATTCATTCTTTTTTTAGTATTCTTTTTAACTTCTTATTGTAATGTGGGGGACATTTTACAAAGCAAATTTGTTTCACATTCAGTAGTTCATACACATATTGTTTTGTGACACTGATTACAATCCCCACAACGTAATAATAGCTCTTCCCACTTCCTCCCTGTGATTACCCACCCTTTCCTTGTGTCCTTCTTGTCTATGCATTCTTGCCTCCCTAGTTTTCTCCCTGTAGAAATTCTGCCCTTCTGATCTCCAATGGTTGATTTTTCAAAGAAGTGAATCTCCCTGGTGGAGTTGTTCAGCTCATAGGCTTGTCTATTGCTTGTCTAAAAGTTAGCCATGGGAGTTATTGCAATTCCAGACCCAAAAGGGAACAAGGGCCATAGTCTGAGGGGTTTCACCAGTCTCTATCCAGCCAGTAATCCTGGTCTTTTTTATATTTTTAAATTTTGTTTCACAATTTTCTCCCACTGTACCCAGGATCTCCAATTTTCCTCCCCTTCTGAGTGGTTAAGGAGCTCTTGTGGCATAATGCCTAAGACATTTGCCTGCTAAACTGAAGGTTGGTGGTTCAAACCCACCAGCTGCTTCCCAGAAGGAAGATTGGGCAATCCACTTCTATAAAGATTTACCACCTCAGAAACCCAGTGGGTGTTGCTATGAGTTGGAATCAACTTGATGGAAGTGAGGTTTTTTTTTTTTTTTGTTTGTTTGTTTGTTTTTTACTGAGTGTTTGGCAGTGGTAGCCTGGAACAATCTAATTCTTCTGGTCTCAGGATCATATAGGCTGAGGTTCTAATGGTCCATTAGTTCTTTGGACTAATTATTCCTAAGTATCTTTGATTTTCTTCAGTGTTCTTTGCTCTGAATAAGGAGAGACAATAGTTGCATCTTAGATAGCCACTTACAAGCTTTTAAGACCCCAGTTGCTACTCACCAAAGTAAAATGGAGAGCAATGTTTTTTAATACCATGTTGTGACAATTGAGCTTGATATCCACTTTGACCATGTACCTCAGCCCACAGGCCCAGTGACCCACCTCAGGGTACTTATTTGGGCTAAGAAGTTACCCTAACTTTGCTTCCTGTTATGTTTTTATAACATTTTTATAACACATAGCAATAAGCATGTACGAATATCATCTGCCCAACTTATGTATGGTTTTGGGTATATAGGAATATATATTCATACCTGATCTGACCTGTCAATGTACGTATACACCCATAGTTTGTTGTTGTTGTTATGTGCCATGGAGTCAGCCCCGACTCATAGCGACCCCTCCTTGAGTTTGCGAGGCAGTATCACTATGGAAGTAGATTGTTGAACCTTCCTTCCGAGGAGTGGCTGGTGGGTTTGAACCACCAGCCTTCTGGTTAACAGTCAAGTACTTTAGGCACTACACTACCAGAGCTCCTACCTATAGTTTAGTGCTTGCTATTACTGATAATGCAATATCATGTATGTAATAGGATTTACCTTTATAGACTGTACCTCTTGTGCACCTCTCCATTTCTCCACGTCTTTCTTTCTTTTAGTGATATAGTGCTTTTATTATATTACCTCCCATGCATTCTTAATAAAACCTTCCACCAAAGTAGACATATAAAAGAATCTCCTTATCCTGATAAGGGTATTTACAAATAAAAGTTATGGCTAATATATTTATTGGTGAAAATATGATCAGAACAAAAAAAATGGAAGCATTTCTGTTCTCATTATTTCTAATGAACATTGCATTGGAGGCTCTAGCCAGTTTAATAAAGCAAGAAAAATAAATGAAATTCATTTTTATTAGAAAGGAAGAAATAAAACTGTATTTATTCAGAAATGATATGATCATTATTGTAAAAACACATCAGAATCTACAAAAAAACTACTAGAATTAAAGTGAGTTTAGCAAGTTAGCAGGATATAAGACCGATATAGAAAAGTAAACTATATTTCTATTAATTAGCTATGAATAATAGGAAAATCAAATTTAAAATCATGTTATTTACATTACATCAAACAATAAGAAATATTTGGGGATAAGTCTGACCAAAATTGTGCAAACCTGTGAAAACTATAAAATATTCTGGAGAGAACTGAGGAAGACCCAAATAAATAAAGACAAATAGCATGTCTTTGGATACAAAAACTCGTAGTTGTTAATATGTCATTTCTCCACAAATTTATCTACAAATTTGGAGCTATAGCAATAAAACTCCCAACAGGGATTTTTTTTTTTTTTTTTTTTTTATGAAATTGATAAGCTCATACTAAAATTCACAGGGAAATGCAAAGCAACTAGGATAGAAGCCCGACTTTGTAAAAAGAAGAAAGTGGAAGAATCTCCACTACTGACTTTAAATTTTATTATAAAGCTGGAGTAATAAATTCAGTATGCTACTGGCATAAAGATAGGGAAACAAATCAATAGCACAGAATAAAGAACCTAGAAATATACTCACGTATATTGTCAATTTTTTCACAAATGCAATTCAGTGAAGAAAGGATAATATTTTCAAGAAATAGTGTTTGAAATATTTGATATCCATACATAAAAAAGAACTTGTATCCATAACTTACATCATATACAAAAATTAATTCAAAATGAATCATAGACCTCAATGGAAACTCTAAAATTATAAAACTTCTAGAAGAGAATATAAGAGAAAAAGAAAAATAATTTTGACCTTGAATTAGGCAAAAATATCTAAGGTATAACATCAAAAACATATGTATAAAATAAAAAAATACCTTAAACTCTATCAAAATTAAGAATTTCTGCACTTTTAAAGATATTCTTAAGAAAATGAAAAAGTAAAATATGTGTGGTTTTAGGATAACAATTATACTTAAATAAAACTGTTTAAAAAGTTCAGTTTGTATCTTCTATTTTTCTTTTCTTTAGAACTTCAAAGTTATGTCTTATAGAAATATTTAGAATTCTACCAAAGCACATTCCATATGACAAATAGTGAATTTTTTCTCTGATACAGACCTCTCATACTAGTTATATACAGATTTTTCAATGATCTACTGTCATTAAAAGACTTAGTATGAATATATATCTATATATATATCTATATATAGATATCTATCTATCTATCTATCTATCTATCTATATATATATAAACTTCCATTTAACATACAAATTCCTTAAACACACACATATATGATATTCAGATATAATTTTCAACAAAGTAATTTGATTTTAACTTAATTTTTCCTTTAGTTTTTATTTTGCTCAGGTTCTTTGCTTGTCTATATATTTCTTTACAAATATGGGTTCAATGTTTTTCTTAATTCTCTCATTTCCTCTCAAACATTTTTGTCTTTATTTGATGATATTGATTCTGACAGTAAGGAAATTTCCTTCTAATGAAAACACCTGTTTGTATTGTGCCTTTCAAATCTGCTGTGCATCTGGGCTCCTCTAATATATTTGGTGGCTTTGAATTTTCCCTTGAACACATCAGTATCAAAGCTGATTAGCTATTATGACTAAAATATCACCCATATAAAGTACCTCTTTGGTCTTCCTGTAACTCTGGCACCAAGAAAAAGAGAATTCAATGTTTTCATGTAATTTATTTTAATTGAGTTAGCTGCAAGAGCAAAGTATTTTTTCTTTTTTGATTGAGAGCGAATTGCTGCCTCGGTTCCAAGTCACTGCTTGGTAACCAAATAGCTCTTCTTGACCTAAATTTATGATATTCTACCTCCATGTGGAGAAATTTTGCAGTCAGTTTTGTTTGGGACATTAGCTAGTGAACTCATTCACTATCTGACACTTTCCTCATGAGGCCACTGAAAAAAATTAAACTAATTCTACCACTCTTTATTCTAATACACTGGTGATACTTTATGTGCTATAGACTGAGAGGAAGGAAATTTAACAGTGACTTCTAAGAACTAACTGCCCATTAGAGTAACAAAGTATTTTATGTTTTCTGTCAGCATAGATGTGGTGATATGTCTGAGAAACCTATCCTGCAATCTCCTTTTCATGTAAGAGTGAAATTAAAAGCCTACATGTATTCCTAGAGTTGTCAATAGCACAATACTTATGCAAAAATAAAAATAAAAGAAGTAAATATTTCCCAATTAGTGTTTCCACGTGCCCTTAGCCTTAGTGGTCACTTTGAAGCTCGTCTTTATAGCTAAATTTCAAAACACAGTCATGCAAGTCAGATTTTTTCTGCCTGGAAGTAAGGTGCAAATATTATAGGTTTTGGAGTCAGAAACACCACTCTTTACAAATCCATTCTGCTACTTTCTATCTATGTGGTCATCCACAAGGTCCTTAATTTCTCTGAGTCTATTATTACTGATAATTAGTAATTATTATTAATTTCTCTGAGTCTATTACTTACTGATGAAGATTAAAGACTACAGTCTGCATTATGGATTACACCTCAATACAAAGAAAGCAAAAGTCCTCACCACTGGTCCAATAAACAGCTTCACCGTGGATGGAGCAAAGATTGAAGTTGTCAAGAATTTCATATTACCTGGTTCTATAATCAACACCAATAGAAGCAGCAGTCAAGACATCAGACGACATATTGCATTAGGAAAATTGGTTGTAAAAGACATCTTTCAAGTGATGAAGATCAAAGATGTCTCCTTGAAGACTAAAGTGTACCCAACCCAAGCTATGGTATTTTCGGTTGCCTCTTATACATTTAAGAGCTGGACAATGAATAAGGAAGACTGAAAAATAGTTGATGCTTTTGAGTTGTGGTGTTGCAGAAGAATGCTAAGAGTACCATGGACTGCTAAAATGACTAACAAATCTGTCCTGGAAGAAGTGCAGCCAGAATGCTCCTTGGAAGAGAGAATGACCAGACTTCATCTCACCTACTTTGGTCATTTTGTCAGAAGGAACCATTTCCTGGAGAAAGAAAGTAGATGGTCAATGAAGAAGGAGAAGGTCCTCAATGAGATGGGTAGACACAGTGGCTGAAACGATGGACTCAGGTATAGTAAAGATTGTGAACCTGGCACAAGACTGGGCAGTGCTTCATTCTGCTGTGCATAGGGTCATTATGAGTCAGAGATGACTAGACAGCACTTAACAATAACAATAACAATTCTGCTCATTTTATAAATTGTTTGTCTTTTTCATATTGATGTGTAAATATTTTACCTAGACTCTTATTTTTTATCTATTAGATATGTTTTAATTATTTTTTTAGAATTTTAAGTTTTCTCATGATTTCTTATCTCATGAAGATTTTAGTTTTTATTTGACATTGATGAAATAATTTTATTTTTCCTCCTAAGTGTATCTGTGTGATTTTTTAAGAAATGTTTCCTAACCTGAGGCCATAAAATATTCATCTATATATCCTTTTTTAAGTGTGAAAGATTTCTTTTTTAATCATTTGGATCTTTAGTCCATCTGGAATTTATTTTTGTATATATGAGGTGTGATAAAAGGAGTATAGTTTTATTTTTTTTTTCCATATGGATAGCTAATTATTATAACACCATTTATTGACTAAATCATCTTTTCTCAGTTGCCTTCTCTTTAATACTTTCTGTTGTATTCTTCTTTCACGTCCATTCCATTCCCTGTACCAACTCTTTTAATTCCTCTTCCCCTTATATGCCCTTTCTCCTCTTCATTATTTTTCTTTCTTTCCTTCTTGATTTCTTCCACCTCCCTTCACCCTCTCATAATTATTATTATTAAATTAATCTATGCACCTACTTATAAAAAATCAAACAGCAGAGCATTATCTATGATAAAAAAAAATCAAAAAAAAAAAACAGCAATAATCTTTCCTTCTGAAGTCTCTTAGAGATTCCATTTTGATTTCTCTTTCATTTACTAAATATTTATTAGGCATCTATTCTGTTGAAGACACTGGAAATTCAAAGGTGAGAGGTACAGGAGATCTCCAGTCTAATAGAATTTTAAATATAATCATATGCAAAAGTCAAAACTTCTTATTATGATAGAGTTTTCAGTAGCAAAAAACGTGGCAGGTCCAGGGCATACCTAAAAGTTAGAAATAGCTAGAGATTACATAAACAGATATAACTTGGCAA
>NW_006922565.1:125326-132098 GCF_000298275.1 Orycteropus afer afer
ACTTACTTCCCTAATGGGAAATTTCAACATCTCTCTGAATTCAGGTTCTCAAGCTTATAATAAAGGCTGATCACATTACTCTTTTACTCTTAGATGATGGCAATATATTGAGCTAATTTCAAATTTATAAAGATTATAATGATTTCTAATGGAAATGTGATGTCCCTGACACCAGTTACATACTGCAGCTAAAATAGTGCTTTGATGACCATAGAGTACCATCATGAATATTATAAAAATAAACTGAAATCTGATTTTAATTCTCTGAGAATAAGGGAATCTTGACTTGATGGACTCACTGCCCTTTAGCAGTGCTCTTGGCAAACCCTGACAGCTCACTTTATCTCCAAAAGTAGCTGTAATATGAAGTTCATTTTCTCTCTCAGAAATATATTAGCCTATCTTCCCTAAGGCTATAGCTATACACAATAATTATGAGGATTTTTAAAAAGTGAATAAAAACAGGAGCTTTGGCTAAAACTACCAAAGCATGTCTTAGTTTGATTAAGCAAAAAAGACAGACTACTTAAAAGGCATAATGACAAATTTCATAGCATTATTGAAAAGTCAGCCACTCCTCAGAAGGAAGATGGGGCAACATATTTCTGTAGTGATACTGCCTCAGAAACCTAAGGAGGGGTCGCTATGAGTCGGGTCCGACTCGACGGCACATAACAACAACAACAACACTGGAAAGGCACCTGGTTTTTGCTCTTCAGAGATTTTAGCATTACGTCTTAAGGCATGTAAAGGTTATTCAATCAATGTCAGCCAAATTCTGAACCTTAGATGTATTGATATATTTTGCCAACTGTCTGACCTCTAAATACTTTAGTCTTTTCAGTTAGACCATGAGTACCCACACAATACTAATTTTAATTCAATTATATGTTTAGGAAATATTTATTAATGCTTACTATATCAGACTCTAAGAGCTCTGGCGGCATAGTGCCTAAGACATTTGACTGTTAACCAGAAGGCTGGTGGTTCAAACCCACCAGCCACTCCTCAGAAAGAAGACTGGTCAATGTGCTTTGGTAAAGATTTACTGCCTTGGAAACTCAAAAGGGGTCACTGTAAGTTGGAATCAACTCAATGGCAGTGAGTTTGGTTCCCCCACACACACCCCAATCTTTAAGGGAGTAGATCACTAGGTTTCTTCTCCTATGGAGCTGCTGGTTGGTTCCAACCTCTGACCTTTTGGTTAGTAGCTGAGGGCTTAACTATTATGCTGCTACAAGTCCTTGTGAGCAAACATACAAAAACAGACATATGAAACAGCCTAGACATACCAAGAACAGCAAATATCTTTTGTTCTTATTATTATGATTGTAATGCAAAAGAAAAAGGATCCAAAAGGAGTCCATCAAAAACTTACCAGAGATAAAATCAGTGCTGTGGGCAAAAGACCTGATAGTGGAGTACCTTAAGTGCCTTACTAATCAAAATGGGGTTGATTCTGAAACACAAAATGTTTAAACAAGAGAACTGCATCCTCAGATTATGTTCACTCATTACCATTTAGGAAATTATTTTGAAAGCTCATATAAAGAATGGTGAGAAACTGACCATATGAAGCCTAAATGGATGTTTAGTGGACACTTCTAATGTGAACAGTAGTTCAAAAATTAGTAAGTATTGATTAAATATAGGGATACAAGAGAATTCCATCACAGATATCCATTCACTGATGTAGAGGATATAGTCTAACAATCTGGGTTTGTAAAAGATATTGAGCTATGTGGAAAACAAGTAGAATATGAAGAGTCCAGGGTATAGGGCAATTGGATAACTATTAAAATTGAGACTTCATGAAGACTGAGCCTTACTGGTGCAGCAGTTAAAGAGCTTGGCTACTACCTGAAAGTTTGATGATTCAAAACCACCAGCCACTCTAAGGGAGAAAAGACGTGGTGATCTGTTCCCATAAAGATGGGAAACCCTATGAGGCAGTTCTTTGTCCTATAGGGTTACTATGAGTCAGAACTGACTCCATGGCAGTGAGTTTATTTTTCATTTACTTTTTTGGTTTTGAGTGACAAAACTAGAATAATATGACCACATATTCAATCAAATATGGACCAAATAAACAGACTATTGTTATTAAATCATAATGTATTTGCATATGATTAGCCTTTAGTTGGCGGTGTCAAAGATACTAGACAACCAATAATATTTCCAGTACATTTACACAATACAGAATTATCTCACACTCTACAGAGATTGTAATATCCTGGGAGCTCTGGTGGCACAGTGATTAAAACATTCAACTGCTAACCAAAAGGTCTGTAGTTTGGACCCACCAGCCATTCTACAGGAGAAAGATGGGGTAGTCTGCTTCTGTAAAGATGTACAGCCTTGGAAACCATATGGAGCAGTTCTATTCAGTCCAATAGAGTTGTTAAGAGTTAGAACAGACTTGATGGCAATGGAATGGGCCAGATGTTCATGTAATTAAAAAGCTTGTCTAAAACTATCTTAACTTAGAATCTCACTTCATTTTACTAATAATCTTAACTTATTTTTGCATCACTTGATTGTATGCAGGATTTTCTACCCATGCTGCCAACTTGAAATCAGTGAGAGGAGCATTATTTTCTTGGTTCAAAAATTTACAAGAATTGTTCTAGGTTAAGATGGTAACACAATCACAAGTTTGCTTACTGATTACTCTGGCCCTGTCATGGAATGTAAATTTGAAAAAAAAAAAAAAAAAGGTTCTGATTCTGTAGGAAGGTTTTGTGGAGTTATGAGAGAGACAGATGCCTATCATACCTAGAAGCAGAATCTTTGATGTGGTGAAAAAATGTGAAATTGTTCACTTCAGCTTAGTAAGTAACACAGTAAGCCCATGCTTACCTTGCTTATTGGGTAATACCACACTGATTATAATTAAGTAATTTCTATCTTATCCGTGTAGGTAACTTATTTGCTTTATGAATGTCATTTAAGAATAATAAAGATGGTATAAAAGAAAGCTTGAGCCTGATAGTTCTGGAAATTGCATGTCTAAATATTTTAGGTAGTGTTTACCATAGACTAACTAGAATGATATGTGTGAAACTTTGAAATCGATAGTCTCTTTCACTGGCATTTTATAATTCAATTTGCATACCATTGTGTTAGGTAAATAGGGCATCCAAAAAAAAAAAAAAAAAACCTCACTGCAGTCAAGTTGGTTCCAACTCCTTGGGTTTCAGAGGTGGCATCTCTACAGAAGTAGATTGCCCCATCTTCCTTCTGAGGAGAGGATGGTGTGTTTGAACTGGCAGCCTTCTGGTTAGCAGTCAAATGCCTTAGGCACTATGCCCCCAGAGCTCCCAGATAGGGCAGCAGTTACCAGTTATTTTTAATTCCCATTTTCAAGATGTGGCAACTTAGGAATCAATGTGTCCTTTGCTACCACTATGCATTGTCTGCCCAATCAGAACATTGGTTGTTAACAGTAGGCAGAAAAGCATTCCAGTCTTAAGTTGATATCAAGAAGATGAAATGTATATGGCAATTACTAGCATAAGCCAGGATTGGGGGGTGGGGAGGACTTCCAGAAAAAAAGAAACAATTGACTGGATTTGAAATAACTAGGCAATTAAGGCTAAATTTATATGGATTTGTTGTTTATTTTATTTTCCTATAAATTATTAAAAATATTGCCTTAATATTCAAATCCACTTTGTTAATGAAGATGGAAATTTGTATAAGATTATAATAGGAAATAAAAAACAAAAAATGTACTACATTTGAGTTAGAAACAAGAACCAAACCCATTGCCATCAAGTTAATTCCAACTCAGAGCTACTCTTTAGATAGTGTTTACTATAGACTAACTACAATAATAAGTGTGGAACTTTGGGTTTCCAAGGCTTTAAACCTTCATAGAAGCATAATGCCTTATCTTTCTCCTGAAGATGAGTTGGTAGGTTTGAACTGGCAACCTTTTGGTTAGAAGCAGAATGCTTTAACCACTACAACAGCTTAAAATGACTAAAACAGTGAATGACAACATTTTACGAGCAGCTAGCAGTTTAAAAACTAATAATAAGAAGAAAAATAAGAAAAAAAAAACATTTTGAAAGGCTCTATGTTCACTGTATCACAGGGCAATGACATGGGGTTAAGAAAAATTGTTCAAAAGCTGAAGCAAGGAGATCTGGACTCTGTTTCTAGATCTATGTTTCCATCTGAACATTTTAGAATAAGTTTCCTCAGGTTCTCCCTCGATAGCAGCAGAACTGTGGTGAGATTTTTTCCTATTATTTTCTAAAACCTTCTAAGGCAGTCTGCTTTGTAAAGATTGACAGCCTTGGAAACTCTATGGGGGTCACTATAAGTAGTAATTGACTCAGTGGCAGTGAGTTTGGTTTGGTTTTTTGGGGTTTAGTCTACAAAGCATCTTATCTCTACTTAGATGGTGAAACAGTCAATGGAAAAATTATGTAAGTTTTTTTAGGAATAATAGAAAAAAAAAATCAGTTTTAGAAAAGCCCAAATCTCTTTCAGAACTGCAAATTTAATTGAATGGCTAATACATCTGGATTTCTCAAGTCTCTTATTGAAGTAATTGCCAACAAATTCAAATACATAATGAACACTTTAGAAATGCATTTATGCCTTGTTTTGTTTTGTTTTTTGCAGTGTTTTGTTTAGTGTACATAGAATCGTTAAGAGTTGGGACCAACTCAATGGTACCTAACAACGACAGAAAGAATTTGGTTGGTTTGGGATGTATTGAACAAATATCATAAGATAGAATAAGAGGAAAGCCAGGGAATTGACAAAGCTGTGCCTGCTTTCTGTAGTCTTCTTTCTACCCTAATATGCTTTCTTCTTTAATATATTGAAAAAGATGGATTTGAAGAGCTACTGTTTTTCCATAACATTTGCTGTTTACTAGGTTTTTATTCATATTTGTAAGCTCCACATGGTAGTCATATTTTGAGTGCCTTCCGACCTGAGGGTCTCATCTTCCAGCACTGTATCGGACAATGTTTCAAGGCTACTCATAAAGTTTTCCAGTAAGATATTGGACAATGTTTCACTGCTATTCATAAGGTTTTCACTGGTCAATTCTTTGAGAAGTGAATGACTCATTCCTTCTTCTAAGTCTGTCTTAGTCTGGAAGCTCCACTGAAACCTGTCCACCATGGGAGATCCTGCTGGTATTTGAAATACTGGCCTCCAGCCTCACAGTGACACATAAGCCATCACAGTATGACCAACTGACAGAAAAGTGGTTCTAAGTTAGAGAGCTAAAATAACGTGTTTACTATTTAGGCCACTGCAGAAATCTTTAGAAGACCTTTAGAAAGACCATAATGTAGTAAGATTTCTTAGATCACCATTTTTTTGGTTGTTGTTCTTCATTAAATGTGTATAGTAAAAAAAACAATTGTAAAAACTAATGTTCATTAATTATGCTTTGTGCTAGCACTTTAATATTATCATTGTGATCATATGAGTTAGATAGGATTATTGTTAGCTTTGTGCACAAATGGAAACACTGAGGCTCAGAGCACTGCAATAACTTGCTCAAAGTCACAGACATGGCAAATAAAATACTTACCATTGCAGCCTAATATTTTTTTATCCCAAAGCACATGATTTTGAAAATTATTTTCCACTCCCATCAAGAAAAGGTTAATGACCAAAATCTCAAGTGCTCATTTTTAATCCAGAAAAAAAATGAAAGTATGCATATGAAGTTTTTTTTCATGTGTTTATATGGCAGCAGAAGGTACTATTTTTGTCTGTTACATATTTATTATATGTGAATATATCTTACGTCTTCTGATTTCAAAGTGAAAATGATATGACCTAGTTAGAATTTCTGTGGCAGTTCCAAATAGATTTTTCATTATTTCCAGATAATTATTTGAACTCATTGATGCTCTCTGAACATGGTATAAATGATCCTATTTTGTTTGCTGCTTTCTCTTTTCCAAGAAGCAATTTCTAATAAAAATATTGTCTGGTTATGGGTTGCAATGTATCTCAGTTTCACTAAAAGTTTTTCTTGCTCTTTGAAGCAGTTTTATTTATTTACCTCTCAATGCAAAATGTCATTGTACTATCAACGCATCAAAAGATTTGAGCAGATTGTATCTTGAAATATTTCAAGCAATATAAATTACTGTATTAAAAATTTAGGGATATTGTCAATTTCTGTTTTCTTTTTGTTCTTCTCTCTCAGATTCTTAAATAAGATAAAAATGTCTAATCTAATTAAATGTTATCTTAACTCTAATTACTTAAAAAAATGAGTAAACAGGATTAATTAGATATATTTAAACAAAATTATGCCAAAACTTTTTTTTTGTTGTTAATTAATGAGGGAAAATCTCCACTGGTAGAATTTTGAGTCCTTTCTTGAGTCTGATTCTTCTGATTTTATCTTCTATGCAATGTATCCTCAATCCAGCAGCTAGACCTTTCCTTTTACAAAACATGCATCAATCATATCACTCCTCTACTAAGCACTCTCCAATGGTTTCCCAGTACAACCAAGACAAAATCTCACTGCCATCAATAGATTTCCACTCATAGTGACCCTAAAAGACAGAGTAGAACTGTCTCATAGGGTTTCCAAGGTTATAAACCTTTACAGAAGTGGACTGCCTTATTTTATTTCTTCCATGGGGCAGCTAGTGGGTTGGAACCAGTGACAAATCTGTTAGCAGACAATGCTTTTATCACTATGCCACTAGAGCATATGTTGTTGTTGCTATGTGCCGTCGAGTCGACCCGACTCATAGGGACCCCTCCTTGGGTTTCC
>NW_006922565.1:132198-137892 GCF_000298275.1 Orycteropus afer afer
AATTTCTTTTTAGCCTAAGGGTCCTGAGAGGTGTCATTCACTTCTCTCTATGCTCAGTCTGACCTCATCTCCTCTGTGCTGCCTTGATCACTCTGTCAACTTTTCCTTCACCCTCACTGACCCCATTGTTAGGCTCCCTTTGCCCCAGGGCTTTTGCATTTTCCCTTTTCTTGCAAATACCCTCATCTCCTTGTTGCCATCATCTAGCAAGAATGTCCCTGCCCAGACAGAAAGATAGATGAAAGATAGAAAGACACAGATGTCAATATTAATATGTCTATTGACATAGACATACAGATATAATTATAATAGCACAGTTACCATCTACCAAAAAGTGTTCTGTGTATCAGAAATGAAACATTTGGTAATGGAAAGGTCATGACCCTTTGGGATACAATTATAAAAACAATTAAAAATAAAAGAGAGAGAGAGATTGGACACATGGAAAACATTACAAAGTAGGAAAAAAAAATCAGAAATAGATGTCTTAAAACAATCCACTTCAGTAGTAATAAAAAATTTTCAGAACACCTTTTGGCATGAGCAAATAGACAGGGCGTGATTTCTCTTTGAAGCACAAAGGCAATGTAGGAACAAAATCAACCATCAAATAAAAAATTGAGAACAAAATTTGATCTTAAAACATAAGTGTGAGTAAACAGAATTAGAAACTCACATGGATTTGTTTAAATTATTTTAAAAGATGACCATATACATGCACCCTTGTAAAAAATTGATAAAAACATAAGTAAAATTCCTATAGCTTTCCAGACTGAGGGTGGGTGGGACAGATTACTTGCTGAAAAAAATGGAGTCAGAAGATATGCTAAAGGATTCCAAATCTTTGTAACAAAGATATTTTTACTAGTGATCCAACATTAATTTTCCATGTGACAGATAAGTTATAGCCAATGTTGCATGATTGAAGATACATTAAGTATTTTGGAGACTTATCTCTTCATACCTTTGATACATGAAAGCATCCCTCCTCCTGGATGCAATAAAACTAACCCTTTCCTAGCCAATTTGCAGATCCTCCACAAAAATATTGGAGTCCTTAATTCATTGGTTTAAACTAGGGTACTAAATGCTACTAATCTATCCAGGATTGCTGTGTCTAATGTCTTCTTTTTCCTTCTTTGTGGAGTCTCCTTTTTTCTGCTCTCTTTTATTCCTAACTGAGATTAAGGGCACTGCATTCTTAGACACATTGTCTTTCATCTATCCCCTGGTTCAAGAAGCCTGCAGAATCACAAACAAGTAAAGCCTTAGGAAATCCAGAGCAAAGAGACTGAACACCAGGGTGGGAAACTAAAGATCCCACTATATTATCAGATCCAGGAGTATTGCAAATCCATTCAACTAGGCTACATTAGCACATTTTTCTGGTTAATTGAAAAGCCAGGACAATATACATTTCAAACTTGTGTCTTCATTGCTCTTGTCTAAATAATTCCCATTTGATATAAGCTCTGTTAAAAAAAGAAAATCAAGTATCATGATCAAAACTAAAATTTACATATTTTGTACCTTCAAAAATGCTGCAATTGGAAAAATAATGTCATCTAAAGGGATATACATTAAATTGAATACATAAAGAGAACAATTGTATATTGATATTTTCCTTAGAAAAACATGAAAAGTCAGTTTGACCTTTCAAAAAACACATTTTAATACTTGCAAAATTAGATTAATCATATATACATCCAAACACAGAAGTGAGAATGAAATAATTACAGAGCTGTGAGTAGACTGTTTGGTATAGACAGTAATTATTTCTCAAAATAAAACTGAAATGGAGAACGCAAGACCTCACCTTCTCAACAAATATTTTATATGTTCGTTCAGACTATCAAAACCTAGTTTCATTTTAGGCCTAGTAGGCTTATGGTTAGGAGCCCTGGTAGTGCAGTGGATAAGCACTCAGCTGTTAATTGAAAGATTGGCAGTTTGAAGCCAAGCAAGATGTGGCAGTCTGCTTCTGTAAAGATTAGAGCCTTGCAGATCCTTACAGAGCAATTCTACTCTTCCTACAGGGTCTCTATGAGTTGGAATTGACTACATGTCAGTGGATTTGTTTGTTTGTTTCTCAGGTCTCTGGTAACCTGTGAAAATATTGACAACTACATTTGTTAGTTTTTTTTTATCTTCCGATTATAAATACATAGTTGAGTTGGGGGAGCATGAAAGGCTACTACTAAATGAGATTTTACTTAATTTCCATTAAAACTAAAGGTTACTATTAATCAGAATTGACATAACAGCAACAGATTTTACTTGTGAAAGTATTGTAAGTGATTTGAGTGCCAGTTGTCCTTCCAGCCAACTGAGACCAGAGGACTCTATCAGCATATAAGGCTTTCATCTGAGCAAGATGACCTTAGGAGGTGATAGGAGAATTTACTGTCATTTTGAAATAAAATTGAAAACAAACCAAACTTAACTAATAACATGTTGTTGTTGTTGTTGCTATGTGTCATCAAATCAGACCTTACTCATAGCAACCCCTCCTTGGGTTTCCCAGGCGGTCTCACTATGGAGGTAGATTACCCAACCTTCCTTCTGAGGAGTGGCTGGTGGGTTTGAACTGCCAGCCTTCTGGTTAGCAGTCAAGTGCCTTAGGCACCACGCTATCATAGAAACATCCATATATCAGTCTCTTAAAGAAATATATGCTAAACTGAGAAACAAGTAACTGTGAATAGAACATGGTATTTGAAACATAACTGTATACTCCAAATGTGACGTTTGAGATAAGAAAATAACCTAAATGTTGACAGTTTGAACCAATCTAGTGGTACCATGAAAAAAGACCCTGCCAATCTCTTTTCATAAAGATTGCAGGCAAGGAAACCCTACACACCAGTTCTACTCTGGAACACAAGATGTTTCCATGAGTTGGGAACAACTCCACATCAATAGTTTTATTTATACTGCTGATGTAACAGAAAATTCACTTCATTGGTCCAATGATAAAGAATCAAAATGTACATTAACTATGTACTTTTTGTTTTAATTATGTATTTCTAAAGTTAGGATAAACAATTCATTTAAGGAAGAAATTAATTTTATTACTGCTAAAACTATTTGAATAGTTCTAACCTAAGGTATTTATGTTATAGCTTGAACAATTACATCACTAAAATGATGTCTGTCATTATTGGTTTTATAGATATATTTGGTTACAATATTTCCTTTGAGTAAATATTGTTTAAGTATTTTAACCAAAATAAAAGTGTCTTCAAAGCAAACTCACTGCCATCGAGTTGATTACAACTGATAGCAACCCCCATCTAAAGGGATATACATTAAATTGAATACATAAGGAGAACAATTTGTATATTGATATTTTCCTTAGAAAAATGTGAAAAGTCAGTTTCACCTTTCAAAAAACACATTTTAATACTTGAAAAATTGGATTAATCGTGTATACATCCAAACACAGACGTAAGAATGAAATAATTACAGAGCTCTAATTATTGGGTTTCCAAGGCTATAAATCTTTATGGAAGGTGACAGCCTCATCTGTCTCCTAAGCAGGGGCTGGTGAATTCAAACTGCTGACTTTCTGGTTAGCAACCAAATGCCTTAACCACTGCATCATAGAACTCCCTTTAAAAGTGTATTAAACAAGTGATATAATTTTTCCCTTATGTAAACTAAGTCACTATAAGAAATAAATATTTCAGCAACTCTAATTCAGCACTCTGAGACTCATTTCTGGGTCAAGTTGTTCCAATGTAAATCCAAATTGTATGCCTCAATTCTGATTCTTTACATAGCCATTCAATAATATAGAAGGCCCGCTGTCAGTCAACCATGTGTTTGGCAGTTAAGAGCCAAAAACTCACTGCTGTTGAGTCCATTCCAACTCAGAGCAACCCTATGGAATAGAGTAGAACTATCTTAGGATTTCTAAGGCTGTAGGTCTTTACAAGGAGCTCTGGTAGCATAGTGGCTAAAGCACTTGACTGCTAACCAGAAGGCTGGCGGTTCAAACCCACCAGCCACTCCTCAGAAGGAAGGTTGGACAATCCTACTTCCATAGGGATACCACTGTACCAGAAAGTGGTAGAAAAATTTAGACATGTTTCCTATCCACATGATAAGTATAGTCTTATAGTCTAGTAGTAGAGATAGATGAATCAAAATTTAAATAGCCAAATAAATGTAAAGTATAGACAAAAATCCCTAGAAGTGGACCAATATGCAATATCATGGTAAATAGAGAAAATATTGAAGTTGTCAAGAATTTCATTTCATTTGGATCCACAACTAATGTCCACGATGAGAGCCGTCAAGAAATCAAACATGTTGCATTAGGCAAATCTACTGCAAAAGATCTCTTTAAAGTGTGGAAAAACAAAGATGTCACTTTGAAAACTAAAGTGTGCCTAACCCAAACCATGATATTTTCTGTTGCCTCATATACATGTAAAAGCTTGACAATGAGTGAGGAAGACTGAAGAAAAGTTGATGAATTTGAATTGGGGTGTTGGAGAAAATATTGAATATAGCATGGACTACCAGAAAAACAAACAAATCCTCACATACTTTGGACTAGTTATCAGGAAAGACCAGTCCTTAGAGAAGGACATCATGATTGGAAAAGTAGAGAGTCAGTGAGACAAATACCCTCAATTGGATGTACTGTCACAGTGGCTGCAACAATGAGCTCAAACATAGCAATGATTGTGAGGATGCTGTAGGTCTGGGCAGTTGTACACAGGGTTGCAATGTGTCAGAAAGGACTCAATGCCAACAACAACATGAAGAAAAATTCTAGAATACTATGAGAAAGTGTTGGGGAGATAGCAAAAATAGCCCTAAATACATCTTCTTCCTGCATCGTTGCCCTTATAATTTGACTTTGCTGATCCTCACATCAAGAGATGGAGTCTAATTTTTACCTAGGTGGATCATGTGCCTTTCTTTAGCCAGTAGGCCTTTAGAAAATATGATGCAAACACATATTTGAGAAGTAATAGCACATTAAGGCTTACTCTTTCCTTGTACTTGGAATTTGAGAC
The DNA here is from genome assembly GCF_000298275.1 of Orycteropus afer afer. NCBI lineage: Eukaryota > Metazoa > Chordata > Mammalia > Tubulidentata > Orycteropodidae > Orycteropus > Orycteropus afer. The sequence goes on from NW_006922565.1 coordinate 137,229, forward strand.
GACAATATGAGAGATTCCAAACTCATCTATTGGAGAATGGGAGACCCATGGGAAATTGAGATATCTCAGTCCACAACCAGCCAATTCCTAAATATGTGAATGAGGCCATTTTTCAACAGATAGCTCCCATGCAAATTGCCAGCTGATCCTAGAATCAGTGGTTGACCACAGAGATATGTATGAACCAGGTGGTACTAGCAGAAGAACCACACTGTTAAATCCAATTCAAATTACTGACTCACAGACTTGTGAGTTTGAAAAATCTTCTTGTGTAAGCCATTAAATTCAGACTATATTGTTATGGATCAAAAGCTAACTGATATAAAGCTCAGTGACGCACAGGCTGAACGATCAGGTATATCTGTGAAATGGAGAGTGTATCCAAGAACATATATAGGGTTGGCAGACAATGGTCCTATAAGTTTATGTGAATGATAAGAATTCCCAGGTGTATAGTAGAGTTGACAAAGGGAAGGTTGTGATCACTGCTTGGTCACAGCCAGCTACCCAGAGGAACTGAGTAGTTGAACCTGTGGACTTGGGACCATAGTTGCCGGGGACATCAAGCTCAGTTGGCGTAACATACTATATAAAACATTGTTCCACCTCCTACTTTGGCGAGTAGCGACTGAGATCCTAAAAGCTAGCAAGCTGCCATCTAGAT
>NW_006922565.1:138697-176600 GCF_000298275.1 Orycteropus afer afer
GAATCTTTATAGAAGCAGACTGTCATATTTTTCTCCTGTGGAGTAGCTGGTGGGTTCGAACAGAGCACATTTCAGTTAGAGTCAAGCACTTAACCACTACGCTACCAGGGCTCCTTGTGAGGGGGACATAATTTAGATTTGAAGTCACAGAAGGCTTCTATGATAAAAGTATCTAAAGTCCACTTATGAGAATCAATCAAAGAATGGCAAGAGGAGTACATTCAGGTACACAACGTAGTGCTGTCAAGTCAGCTCTGACTCATAGCAACCCCTCCTTTGGTTTCTGAGACTGTATCACTATGGAAGTAGATTATCCAACCTTCCTTCCAAGAAGTGGCTGGTGGGATTGAACTGCCAGTCTTCTGTTTAGAAGTCAAAGCTCCCATATTCAGGTAGAGGTAAAAAATATATGTAAAGACCTTGAAGTACAGATGAGCTTGACACTTTTGAGGAACTGTTGTTATGTGCCATTGAGTTGAAACCGACTCATAGTGATCGCTCCTTGGGTTGCCGAGGCAGTATCACTGTGGAAGCAGATTGTCCAACCTTCCTTCCGAGGAGTGGCTGGTGGGTTTGAACTGCCAGCCTTCTGGTTGGCAGTCAAGAGCCTTAGGCACTATGCTACCAGAGCTCCTGCAAATTTTGTTTATGATTCTTTCTTAACCCAAAATTACAAAGTATATCTCTCCCTTGGCCCTGTATACAAACATAGGCAAACCCTCCCCACTTTTCATGGTGTCCCTAAGTGGGGAACATCTGCTTAAAACAAACAAACAAACAAAAACCCACTGCCATCAAATTGATTCCGAAACATAGCAACCCCAATTGGATTTCCAAGGCTGTAAATGTTTGTGAAAGTAGATTGTCTCATCTTCTTCCTTCAGAGCAACTGGTAGGCTATGAAAGCAGTAGAATATCAAGTATCTGCACATTTTCTAGGCAATTCTTATTTTCAATAAATTCTGAAATGCATTGCCTTAGAATCTTGACACTTAACTTGTAGTCCGTGAATTAGCAGCATTGGTGTTCCATGGGAATGTCTTAGAAATGCCGAATCTCAGGCCACAATCCAGGTCTGATCATTGGATTTCTACCTTACTTTCTGTGTTAGTTTAGTAAACAAAAAAGTTCAAATGCTCCAGGGCTGGTTCATTCTTATTCTTACCATACTCTCTCCCATGGACTGAAGTGTTCGCCTGAACTTTGGTTTGCAGGTTAGGGTATTAGTATCTGTTGACAAACTTTCCTGATGCCTATCGCTTGACTTGGAATTTGATAATTACATTTATAGATCCCTTGCTCTACTGTTTCTTATTACATATGTCTGTAGAAATTTGAATAGAGAGTGCAAATGTGAAAGATGATTCTGCAAATAGATAGATAAGCTAGATAGATAGATAAAAAGATAGCTATGGACAGGTAAATGAAGAAAAGCAAATTACAGAGCAATGTCTATAATATAATCACATTGTTGTAAAAACAAAATATTATTATATATTATATATTATATACATACACACACACAACAAAGTTAATAATGGTCACTTATGCTCCCATGACTATTCTTCTCTTTATTTTATATACTCCTTTGTTTTTTTGGAGTCCCTGAGTGGTATAAATAATTGTTCCTAATGGAGGGGTTAGAGATCCAAGTTCACCCAGAAGAACTGAAAAACCAAACTCAGTGCTGTCAAGTTGATTTGACTCATAGTGACCCCTCTTTGGGTTTCCCAGATGGTGTATCTACAGAAGTAGATTGCCCAGTCTTCCTTCTACGGAGTGGCTGGTGGGTTTGAACCACCAGCCTTCTGGTTAGCAGTCAAATGCCTTAGGCACTATGCCACCAGAGCTCCCAGACATACCTCAGAAGAAAGGCCTCTTGATCTACTTCTGAAAAATCAGCCACTGAAAACCCTATATAGTACAGTTCTACTCTGAAATATAAAGAATTGCCATAAGTCAGAGTTGACTTGATAGCAACTGGTCTGGTTTTTATACTGTTTTATCATCATACAATTGTCAGTTTGTTATACCCTTGTCTGCTGTTGTGATGCTGAAATCTATGCATCAGTATTCCAAATAAATGTTGTCCATGGTGGACAGGTTTCAGCAGAGTTTCCAGACTAATACAAACAAGGGAGAAAGATCTGGCAAACTACTTCCAAAATTAGCTGATGAAAACCTTATGGATCACAACAGAACACTGTCTAATACTCTTGCTTTTGATATGTCATCAGGAGGGATCAATTGTTAGAGAAAGACATCATGTTTGGTGAAGCCATGGGCCAGTAACTGTGAGAGAGGCCCTCAATAATATATATCAGCATAAAAGCAAAACAATCCACTCAAACATGCTGATAATCATGAGGATGGTACTGGACTAGGCAACATTTTATTATTTTGTACATCAGGTCCTCAGAAGTTGGAGTTGACTCAATGACGTCTAACTATCTATCTATCCGTGTATCTACCAATCTGCAGGCAGTTCTGGTTATGAATGGGTTCCATTCCTAAATCTGTCTTTAAGTTGTATTTGTACTTAGGACAGTTAGTTATGATTCATATGTAAGGTCAGTTAGTCACATGTTTGTCTTATCATATAGTAAGTATGTATACTTATGTATATCTTCCTATACATAAAAATATTTAAAAAAAGCATTTCCAGGTACATAAAAACATCCTTAAGATAGAAAATAAAAAAATGAACACACTGCCATCGAGTTGATTATGACTTATAGTGATGCCATTGGTTTTCCAAGACTGTAAATCTTCACAGAAGTAGATTGTCTTATCCTTCTCCCACAGAGCAGCTGGTGGGTTTGAACCTCCAGCCTTCCTGTTAGCAGCCAAATGCCTTACCCACCACACCACTAGAGTAACTGTACAGTAATAATAGTATTTTGATGTGCCCACATAGTAGTGCCCATTTGCTATTATGAACCATTGTGTGTTGCCCAGACCTAGAGAGCGAGTACTGCATAGCTCCCAGAGCAGTAGGCAGCTAACCCTTGCTGGGGCCTCCCCTCCCTCCTCTGGAGGGGGAGGAGAAGAACTCAGATTTCTGACACCCAGACTCTCTCTCCGTGCTGTCTCTCAGAGCCTGATGCTTGGCTTGGGCTTATGTCATGGCCAGGACACTGCCCAGGTAAGGCTGGGCTGGGGTCCAGGTCAACCATGACCTCATCAGGGTCAGAATCTGGGTTAAAAGGTCTGGGTCTGGTTTGGGTGCTGCCATACCATGTCCAACTGCAAATAATGCCAAAGAGGTGCTGTGTCAGTCAGTGTGGAGCAAAGTTGGGTCCATGCCTGAAGCCTCTGGTCAGGCCCAAGCCCTTGCTAGTCTCAGACAGAACCTGCACTGGTTCCAGGGCCATGGTGAAGGTGCTATGTCACTGTCCACCCTACATACCTTGCACTCCGTGATCATGTCCTAGGCTCGGTTCTAGGTGGGTTACACGGGTTTGAGATGCTGGGAGCACATGCTGGTGGCTGTGGGAGGAGCTGAGGTTATGTCTAGATTGCCACTTGGACCTTTCCTGCCTATGGGTTTGCCTTCAAGGAAAGACATAATGAGGATTAAGTTCCTAATTACAGGGTATGCAAAAGTCAGACATTTGTAACCCAGGTATTCAGTTTATTACTTTAATACATTTACCTTAACTTTTCTGAAAAAAAAAAAATTCATTCAGGAAATACATATTCTTTAATTTGGCTGCTGAAATTATACCAAAAAATGTTTACTTTGGTCATTTAATAAAGATCCATGTCTGGCACTTATAAGTAAGGGTCCCAGAGTTGACAGAACTTGGTGATGCCAATTTACGGGAGAAACTCTCAATAGACATGAATTACTTATATTTGAATATACTATTTATACCGTTTACAACATATTACCAATGAAGCCATAATAATCTCAAAGAAAGAAAGAAAGAAAACAAACCTGCTGCCATAGTGTCGATTCTGACTCATATAATCATCTTACTGGGTTATAAGTATTTTATGGTGTCAACTCTATGTTGACAAGTTAATTTTTTTTTTCTTAAAAAAAATAATTCAAATGTATTTATGTACTAATTTTATTATTGAAATTTTGCCCCCTGGAGAGAAGGAGCAAATAGGGTAGATGGACTATTGTATAATTTGTGCAAAAATGACATGAAGGTGGCATCTTCCTCCGACCTCCTACAACTTCAGGACTGAGAGACAGAATCACCAGCAGCAGCCTAGGGCTTATTCCTACAAGGCCAGATATGTCTCTACCCTCCAACCTTTCTGCCACTTCTAACACTAACCTTCTCTTCCACAGCACTCACTACTTTTCTGCTGGGTTCATTAATTCATTACAATGACCACACAGAACTCAGATAATACTAATGATTATGGGTTTGTTAGGGAAGTAACTCAGCTTTCTTGCTTCATGGGCTGGCAAGTCCTCTGTTCTGTCTTGTGCCTCTTGGTTCCACTACTGCTCTTTTACCTGGTCACTTAGCTGGTTCCCTCTGCCTTCTCTCTGACAAGGAAGTCCAGTGCAGGTATCTCAGGTCCAAACACACACTTGACTCCACTTCCAGCTCTTCCATCTTGATGGCAGTGAGTTCCCCTGCTTCTGCCTCTAGGAAAACCAAAACAAAAATACCAAACTCAGTGCCATGTATTCAGATCTGACTCATAGCGACCCCTCCTTGGGTATCCAAGGTTGTATCACTATGGAAGTAGATTGCCCAACCTTCCTTCTGAGGAGTGGTTGTTGGGTTTGAACTACTAGCCTTCTGGTTAGCAAACAAGTGCTTTAGTCACTTGCCACCAGGGCTCATTTTAAGCTTAGGAGAATGACAAACTAACTAATTCCCACATAAGAGCTCCATACATCTTATTTTTCATGGCCCCATCCACACACGGGTGACTTTACCTTATTTACATTACTAACAAACTACCCAATCCCCTTGGTAGACCACAAGCCACCATACATTTGCATAGTTCACCCAGTAATTTGGTGGGAGTCACAAAGACCATAGGTAAAAGAGCCATACCAACTAATTCACTGCACCACACTTTGCTATTCCAAAAAGCATCAAAATGAAAAGAAAAGGAAAAAAGTGAGAACAATAGAATTTGTAGCATCCTTATTCCTTATATGTGAACTTATAAGAAATATGTGTAACAAATGCATTTCATCATATTACAATTACCTTGTGAGGTCATAGGGCAGATGTTCTTGTTCTCCTTGCTTTTATAGTTGTTGAAGCTGAGGCTCAGGGTTAAAGAACTCATCTAGGGTCACACACTGGATCAAGTGACTGAAGAATATTTTTGCAAAGATCAATAAAATCTTTCTTTGCATAAGTCTAAATTATTTCCCCAGGGACAATACTTCAAATGAAACTTATATTTCTTTTCATGAATAGTTTCTTCAGAGAACAGTTTAGTTTATGAGACAGTTTTATTACAAAGTATTTGGCCCAACTAAATTTGATTTTCTAGAAAACTAAATAGCCATATATTGTAGGCAAAGATTTTAGATAATATGAAATAGTCAGGTAAGAGCTGAAATATGTAAATCTGATGTCACCAAATATTTTTTGTCAACTATTTCTTCATTGTGTGAAGAATTTGGGTTTGCTGGCTTTCTCATTACACTCAAGCAGTATAAGACTGTTTCTTTTTATGGTGATGAAATAAACAGAAATTGAGGCTTTCTTTACAGAAAGATAGTCATCTTCAAACATTTATGTAGCACTTTTATTTCTAAACTGCTTTATAATTTTTATATTATTCATACCATTAAGCAATATTGTGAATATGCCAATAGTATTAAATTAAAATGTAGATAGGCCAAATACCTTAGATAGCAAGTTAAATGAATTCTGCAGATACGTATTTCATATTGCCCAAAGATTCATTTAAACATTACATTAAAGTAATGCTGCTTGCCAACTTCTATATCCTCCGTTTATGATTATGCATTTTATATGAATTTCTATTATGAATTTAATACTGACTATAGTTCTGGAAAAAGTTGAGGATAATTTTTTTTTAATCATAGAATAACTTATTTCAGTTATTTATATATGTTACCTACAATCTAAACGTGCAATATAATAAAAATGCATTTTATTGATACTTGAGGATTTTCATCAGTTTCCATTTCACTTAATTCATTAATTTCACTTGATTTTAAAGCTCATTTGTGTGATTATTGAAGAAATATCTCAAATTAATTAATAAGAGTTAAAATAAATTCTCAGGAGTCAAAAAATTTCCACCAAATCTGTTCCATCTAGATCGAGTCGGTAGTTCAGAACTATGCCTATTTCCACTGATATTACTTCTTGTTCCACTCTCCCCCTCAACCCTTATTAGTAGCCATCACTATAAACATAGCAAATATGGTAACTTTGGTGTAAATAGGTGCCTATATTTCAAATCTTAATAAAAACTTGGCTATACATTTGACTTAAGATATAAAGAATAACAATAATGTATTTCTGTCCACCATCATGTATAATAAATCATGTGAAAACATGAGAAAAATGAAGGAAATTGTGAGGATTAAAGTTATGTGTCAGTTTAGGTAGGCCATGGTTCTCAGTGATCATCCTCCATTTTGTAATCTGATATGAGCAGGTAATCTATTGAAAGAGACATTTACTTGAGGTGTGGCCAATATGTATGGATATCCGGCAAAGTTCACTCTCTCAATCCTTGTCATCTTCTGGCCTCCAGTTCTAGGGACATGGGCCAGCAACTTACAACCTGACCTGTTGATTCTGTAATTTGTTAGCCCTCCACAGTCCTGTTTGCCAGCAGCCTCCTACCTGACATGCCAGTTTTGAAGTAGCCAGCTCCTGCCACCACATGAGTCAGGAGAAGCCTCCAGCCTGACACTTGACCCACAGACTTGAGACTTGCCTGCCTCCATACTGTGTAAGCCAGTTCCTTGAAATAAATCTCTGTAAATATATTTATCTCCACTTGTCTATCAGTTTGTCATACTTTAGTGGATTGTGTGTTTTTATGATACTGGAAGCCATACCACCAGTATTTCAACTACCGGCAGCATCATCCATAGTGGACAGGTTTCAATGGAGCTTCCAAACTAAGACAGACTAAGAATAAAGATTGCTTTTCTATAAAAAAAAAAAAATGGCCACTGAAAACATTATGAATGACAGTGAAACACTGTCTGATATATTGTCAGATATATTACTGGAAAATTTTATGAATAGTAGGGAAACATTGTCTGATATAGTGAAGCAAGATGAGCTCCTCAGGTTGGAAGGGACTCATGATATGAACGAAGGAGAGCTGTCTTCCAAGTAGAGTGATATTAATGATGTAGTAAAGCTTCTAGACCTTCATTTGCTGATGTGACATAACTCAAAATGAGAAGAAACAACTGCAAACATTAATTAACAATCAAAACATGGAATATATGAAGTATGAATGTAGGAAAATTTGAAGTTGTCTAAAATGAAGTAAAATGCATGAAGATTGATATCCTAGGTATTAGAGAGATGAAATGGACTGGTACTATCCATTTTGAATCAGATAATCATATGGGCTTCTCTTCTGGGACTGACAAATTGGAAAGGAATGGTGTTGCATTTATCATCAAAAAGAACATTTCAAGATCTATCCTGAGTACAATGCCATCAGTGATAGGATAATGTTCCTATGCCTATAAGGTAGAACAATTAATTCTACTATCATTCAAATTTATGCACCAACCACAAAAGCCAAAGATGAAGAAATTGAAGCTATTTACCAACTTCTGCAGGCTGAAACTGACCAACATGCAACCAAGATGTATAGATTATTACTGGTTATTGGAATGTGAAAGTTGGAAACAAAGAAGCATTAGTAGTTGGAAACATGGCCTTGATGAACAAAATGATGTCAGAGACTGCATGATAGAATTTTGCAAGACTAATGACTTATTCTTTTCTTTTCAACAACATAAACTGTGACTATACACATAGACCTCACTATATGGAATATAAAGGAATCAAACTACTTCTGTGGAAAGAGGCAATGCAGAAGCTCAATATCATCAAGGCCAGAAGCTGACTGTGGAACAAATAATCAATTGCTCATATGCAAATTCAAGCTGCAGGTGAAGAAAATTAAAACAAGTCCATGATATTTAAAATGTGACCTTAATTATATCTCACCTGAATTTAGAGACCACATGAAGAATAGATTTGGTGCATTGAACACCAATTATGAGAAACTATATGAGCTGTGGTATCACATTAAGAAGAAAGCAAAAGGTCATTAAAAAGAAAGACAGACCAAAATGAATGTCAGAAGAGACTCTGAAACTTGCTCCTGAACAGAAAGCAGCTAAAGTGAATGGAAGACATGATGAAATAAAAGAGCTGAACAGAAGATTTCAAAGGGAGGCCTGAGATGACAAAGTATTAAAACAAAATGTGAAAGACCTGGAATTAGAAAACCAAGGAAAGAACACACTCAGCATTTCTCCAGCTGAAAAAACTGAAGAAAAAACTCCATCCTAGAATTGTAATATTGAAGGATTCTATGGGTAAATATTGAATGATTCATAAAGCATTAAAAGAAGATAGAAGAAATATACAGAGTCACTGTACCAAAAAGATTTGGTCTAAATTAAACCATGTTAGGAGATAGCATAGGATTGAGAAACAATGGTATTGAAGGAAGAAGTTCAAGCTGCGATGAAGGAATTGATAAAAAAACAAGGCTGTAGGAATTGATGGAATACCCATTGAGGTGTTTCAGCAAATGGTTGCAGCCCAGGAGGCACTAATTCATTTATTGCAAGAAACTTGGAAAACAGCTTCCTGCCAACCAGCTCAAAGAGGACCATATATGCAGTGATTTCAAAGAAGAGTGATTCAAGAGAATGTGGAAATTATTGAATTATATCATTAATGTTACACACAAGTAAAATTTTTTTGAAGATAATTCAGAAACAGTGTAGCAGTATATTGACAGGGAACTGTCAGAAATTCAAGCTGGATTCAGAAGAGGGTGTGGTTAGTATTGCTGATGTCAGATGGATCTTGGCTGAAAGCAAAAAATAAGATGTTTGCCAGTGTTTTATTGACTATGGGAAGGCATTTGATTGTGTGGATCATGACAAATTATGGATAACATTGTGAAGAATGGGAGCTGAGTTGTCGTTGTTCTTATCAAAGACCAAGCCTTTCCTTTCTCTTAATTACTTTTTCTGATTTCCAAATTTTCCCTTCTGTAACTACTCCTTTTTTCCCTTTCAATTACTTCTTCTTTCTAATTGATCTATCCTCTTAGCATTTAAGCTGTTAACCAAAAATTTTTACAGTTTGGCTCCACCAGCAATTCTGTGGGAGAAAGATGAGGCAGTCTGCTTCTGTAAAGATTTACACCCTTGGATAGTAGTGAGTTTGGTTTTGGTCTTAACATTTAAATGTTCACTTTCCATACAGAAGCTCACATACACTTTGTCTCATGACATTGACTATAATTTCCCACAGTGCAACAGCTCCCCTCCCACTTCATTCCCACAGTTACTTCTTCACTATGTCTTTCCCCCCATGCACTCCTGCCTCCTGAGCTGTCTCCCTGTGCATACACAGCCCTTCTATTCTCCCATGATTGATCTTTCCATGGTGTAATCTACCTAGTGTAAATGTTCAGCTCATATGCCTGTCTTTTGTTTGGCTGGAAGCCACAGCAGTGGGTTACATTCCAGACCTGATGGGCAGCTAGGGGTCATAGTGTCAGTGGTTAAATCAGACTTTACCTAACCAGCAAACCATGGTCACTCTTTTTTTTTTTTTCTTTTTCCAAATAATTTTGAGTTTTGTTCCACGTTGTTCTCTCACTCTATCCAGGATCTCCTACATAGATCCCCCTTCAAGTGGTTGACTGTGGTAGACGGGCTCCATCTAGTTCTTCTGATCTCATAGTCATATAGGCTGAGAATTGCATGGTGTATCAGTCACTTAGACTAATTGTTTCCTTGCATCTTTGATTTTCTTTATTCTTCTTTCCTGTGGATGAGGACAGACCCATCGTTGCATCTAGATGGCCACTTGCAAGCTTTTAGGATCCCAGTTGCTACTCTTTAAAGTAGGATGTGGAACAATGTTTTGTGCAGTACGTTATGCCACTTGAGCTTGATGTCCCCTGTGGCTATGGTTCTGAGCCCACAGGTCCAACAACTTGCTCCCTATAGGTAGCTGCCTGTGACCAAGAAGTGACTGGAAATTTGTCCCTTGTCAGTTCTATTACATATTTGGACATTCTTAAAGAACATACAAATACACTTGTAGAAATATTTTCTTCCAACCCTATACATGGTCATGGGCACACTCTCCACTGCACAGACATACCTAATAGTTTAGCCTCTCTACCCATTAACCCACCCATAGATCAATGTTTGCCTTCACTGACAAAACTGTACTGTATGAGCAAAAAGGTTCATTTTTTGCTTGTACCTCCCATGCTTCTCTCTATGCCTTCTTCTTCTTTGATGCCACTGTGTTGATCACTCACATTTGGTACATTGCCCTTCTCTTCACTCAAATCAGTACTTGGCTCTACATATCTAACAGTATTCCGTCCCTTCCCATCCTACCCCTGATAACCCACAAAGAAAATTTTCTTCCATATATAAACCTTTCCTTGACTTTTTACAATAATAGACTAAGACAGTATTTGTCCTTCTGTGATCAACTTATTTCACTCAGCATAATGTCCTCCAAGTTCATCCATGTTATGTGGTGTTTTGCAGATTCTACATTATTCTTTATGGTTGCATAGTATTTCATTGTGTGTATGTACCATAGTTTGGTTATCCATTCTTCTGTTGATGGGCACCTAGGTTGTTTCCATCTTTTTGTTATTGTGAATAGTGCTGTGATGAACATGGGAGTACATGGGAGTAACTGTTCTTATCCTGGATCTCCCTTCTTTAGGATCTATACCTAGTAATGGAATGGCTGTGCCAAATGGTATTTCTAATTCCAACTTTTTAAGGAATTGCCATACTGCATTCCACAGTGGTTGTATCATTTGACAGTCAATCCCACCAGCAGTGTATGAGAGTCCCAATCTCGCTGTATCCTCACCAGCATTTGTTATTTTGTGTCTTGTTGACTTTCCTACTAGTGCTGGAGCAAGATGGTATCTCATTGTTTTTATTTGCATCTCTCTCATGGTTGATTGTGAGTGTTTCTTCATATGTTTGTTGGCTGCCTGAATATCCTCTTTGGTGAAGAGTCTATTCATGCCTTCTGCCCATTTTTTTAGTTAGATTATTTGTCTTTTTGTTGTTGAGGTGTTGGAGTTTTCTATAAATTCTAAAGATAAGTACCTTGTCAGATATGTTATGGCCAAATATTTCCTAATCTGTAGGTTTCTCTTCTCTTTTGGAGAAGTCTTTGGAAGCACATAAAAATTTAATTTCTAGAAGGTCCCATTCATCTAGTTTCTCTTCTACTGTTTGTGCATTTTGGGTTATGCTTGATAGTCTATTTATGCCATATATTAGGGCCCCCATTTTTTTTTCCTCAAATAATTGTATAATTTTAGGTTTCACATTTAAGGTTTGATCCGTCTGGAGTTAGTTTTTGTGTATGGTGTGAGGTACAGATCTTGTTTCATTTTTCTGCAAATGAATATCCAGTTTTGCCAGCACCATTTTTTAAACAGACAATCTTTTCCCCATGTAATGGATTTTGGCCCTTTGTCAGAAATCAGTTGACCATAGATCAATGGATCTATTTCTGGGTTCTCAATTCTATTCCAATGGTCTATGTGCCTGCAGTTGTACCAATAGCAGGCAGTTTTGACTACTATAGCTGTATAGTAGGTTTAAAGATCTGGGAGTGTGAGACCTCCTACTCTGTGCTTCTTCAATAATGCTTTGCTTATCCTAGGTCTTTTTCCTTTCCATACAAAGTTAGAGATTGTTTTTTTCTATATCCTTAAAGAATGTTGATAGGATCTGGATTGGGATTGCACTGAATATATAGATATCTTCAGGTAGAATTGATATTTTCACAATGTTCAATCTTCCTGTTCATGAGCATGGTATGTTGTTCCATTTCTGTATATCTTGTATGTTTTTTTGGGTAGTATTTTGTAGTTTTCTTTGTACAGGTCTTTTATGTCCCTGGTAAGATTTATTCCCAAGTATTTTATTTTTTGGTAGTTACTGTAAATGATATTGATTTCCTTATTTCTTTTTCAGCAATCTCTTTGCTGATGTAGAGGAATCCAACTGATATTTGGATGTTGATCTGTATCCTGCTACTATGCTAAATCTCAATGAGTTCCAGTAGATTTTTGACTGAGTCTCTTGGGTTTTCTAGGTATAGGATATATCTTCAGCAAATAGGGATAGTTTGACTTCTTCTTTATCAATTTAGATGCCTTTGATTTCCCTTTCTTGCTTTATGGCCATGGCTAGCACTTCCAATACAGTGTTGAATGGAAGTGGTGATATAGGGCATGCTAGTCTGGTTCCTGGTAACAAGGGGAATGGTTTCAGTGTCTCATTGAGAATAATGCTGGCTGTGAGTTTTGCATATATGCCCTTTATTATGTTGAGGAATGTCCCTTCTATTCCTATTTTTCTGAGAGTTTGATCAGGAACGGGTGTTGGATTTTGTCAAATGCCTTTTCTGCATTGATTGATATGATCATGTGGTTCTTTTCCTTTGTTTTACTTATGTAGTGGATGATGTTGAATATTTTTCTAATGCTGAACCATCCTTGCATACCTGATATGAACCCCACTTGGTCATAATGAATGATATTCTTGATATGTTGTTAGAATCAATTGTCTAGAATTTTGTGGCAGATTTTTGCATCTATATTCATTAGGGACATTTGTCTATAGTTTTCCTTTTGAGTGGTGTCTTTGCCTGGTTTTGGTATCAAGGCTATGCTTGCTTCATAAAATGACTTTGGGAGGATTCCATCCTTTTCTATGTTTTGGAATTGTTTGAGTGTAATTAGTGTCATCTTCTCTGAATATTTGATAGAATTCTTCAATGAAACTGTCTGGGCCAGGACATTTTTTTGTTGGAAATTTTTATATGACCTGTTCAATTTCTTTTTATGTTATGGAGCTATTCATCTTTTCCACCTCAGCCTGTGTTAGTTTAGGTAAGTGGTGTGTTTCTAAGAATCTGTCCATTTCTTTCCAATTTTCAAATTTGTTGGAGTACAGTTCTTCTTAGTATTCTGATATTATCCTTTTTATTTCAGTTGATTCTGTTGTGATGTCATCCATTTCATTTCTTATTTGTGTTATTTGTATTCTCTCCCTTTTTTCCTTTGTTAAATTTGCCAACAGTTTGTCAATTTTATTTATCTTTTCAAAAACAACCTTATTGTCTTGTTGATTTTTTCTATTGTCTTCCTATTTTCTATTTCATTGATTTCTATTTGAATTTTTATTATTTTCTTTCTTCTGGTGTCTGTAGGCTTTTCTTGCTATTCTTTTCCTAATTGTTAGAGATGTTGGTTTAAAGTGTTGATTTTGGCTCTTGCTTCTTTTTTGATGTGTACATTGATTGTTATAAATTGGTCTCTGATCACTGCTTTTGCTGTGTCCCAAAGATTTTGGTGTGTTGTGTTTTCATTCTTGTTTGAGTCAAGAAATTTTTTAATTTCATTTTTTATTTCTTCTATTACCTAGTTGCTTTTAAGGAAGATATTGTTCAGTTTCCATGTGTTTGCTCTTTTTCCATTGATCTTCCTATTGTTGATTTCTAATTTGATAGCATTGTGATCTGAGAAGATGTTTGCAGTATTTTAATGTTTTTAAATTTATTGAGGCCTGCATTATGGCCTAACATATGGTCTATCATGGAGAATGTTCCATGTGCACTGGAAAAGACTGTATATAGCTCTGCTGTTGGGTGAACTCTGTAGATGTCTACAGGTCAATTTCATGGATTGGATTATTTAGCTCCTCTGCATCTTTGTTGAGTTTCTTTCCAGTTGTTTTACCTTTCATTGAAAGTGGTGTATCAAAGTCTCCTACTATAGCCGTGGAGTCATCTATTTGCCTTTTCAATTCTGTTAAAGTCTGGTTTATGTAGTTCGGGACTCTTTCATTGGGTCCATAGAAATTTTTTATGGTTATATTTTTTTGTTCAGTTGATCCCTTGATCATTATATAATGTCCTTCCTTGTCTCTTATGGTGGTTTTTGTCTTAAGGTCAATTTGTTCAGAAATTAGTATTGCCATTCCTGCTCTTTTTGGATTGCCATTTTCTTGATATATCTTTTTCCAACTTTTGATTTTTAGTCTATTACTATCTTTGTCTCTAAGATGTGTCTCTTATAGACATCATATTCATGGGCTATACTTTCTTATCCAGTCTGCAACTCTCCATCTCTTCATTGGTGCATTTAATCCATTGATATTCAGTGTAATTATCAGCAAGTATGAATTTGTTGCTGTCATTTTGTTGTTTTTTTCACAGTGTTCCTGGTTTCTTTGTTCCACATAATTTTCTGTGCTGAGCTCATTATGTTTATGAGTCATGTTATCATTTCCTTTGTTGATATTGTTTTAGTATTTGCTAATTAATTGTGCTTGTCTTCCATTTTATTGTGATCTGAAGGTTTATAATTTTTCTTTGAGGTTACCCTATGATTTATATTTTTCTCCACTAGTTTAGAACAGTCCATTCTATCTTGCAACTCTCTTGACTTCCTCACTATTTAGAAGTTCTGTAACTACACTGTGTTTTCACTCTTTTTGGTTTATGTCTCATTTATGTCCTCATTTTCCAATTTATGTCTCTGGTTCCCTTTTTAGAATCTTGTAAGCTTATTTTACTTTGGATACATCCATATCTGTTTTGGCTTCTGGGTTTTGTTATCTTTTGTATTAATAGTCAGTTGTTTTCTGCTATTATTGATTCTCTGTTCAAAGGACTCCCTTTAATATCTCTTGTAAGGTTGGTCTTGTTTAATCAAATTTCCTTAATTTCTGCTTATCTAGAAATGTCCTAATTTCACCATCATATTTGATGGACAGTTTTGCTGGATATTTAATTCTTGGTTGGAAATTTTTCTCTTTCACAGTTTTATATATACCATCCTGTTGCCTTCTCTCTTCTTGGTTTCTGCTAAGAAATCTGAGCTTATTCTTATTGGGTGTCCTTTGTAGGTAACTTTTATTTTTTCTTCGAGTGCTGCTTTCAGGATTCTTTCTTTGTCTTTGGTTTTGGTGAGTGTGATGGTGGTATGCCTTGGTGATTTCTGTTTTGGAGTCTATCCTGTTTGGAATTTGTTGGACTTCCTGAATAGATATAGTCTCATCTTTCATCATATCAGGGAAATTCTCTTCCAACAAATCTTGAACAATTTTCATTGTGGTTTAATTTCTCTCTTCTTGTTCTGAAATTCCAATTACATGTGAGTAAATCCTTTTCATGGCATCCCATGTGAATCTTAGGTTTTCTTCATTTTGTTTTGACCTTTTTTTCTGATTGATCCCTTTCCAAAGAAGAATTCAGGTATTTGTCTTCAATCTCATTAATTCTATCTTCCATCAATTCGATTCTACTCCTTTGCCCTTTCAATGTGTAATCTATTTCTGAGAATTCAGTATTAATCTTTTGGATTTCCATCTGTAGATTTTGCATCATTTCTACTCTTTCATTTATTTTGTCATTTTGTTCTTGTAATTTTTTCCAAAACTGTTCTAGGGTGTTTTTTTTTTTTAATGTGTTTTCCTAAATTTTGTCAGTGTTTTCCTTGATCTGTCTCTCAATTCTTTGAATATACCTAAGTATAACTCTTTTGAATTCCTTATCATGGAGTTCCAATGCTGCTTCTTCCTCAGGGATGTGTTCTGGGTCTGTATCCTGCTCTCTTGTTTCTACCACTTTGTCTTTCTTCTTTGTGTGGACAATGATGGTTTGTTGTCTCAGAGACATTGTGACATTGTTGTATTTAAGTCTCTGTTAACTGTGACGAGCAGTAAAGTGTGAGTCAGACTTTTCTTGGTGGTTGTTTATCGTTGGCCAGTAGGTGGAGAAGACAGTGGTGGCTCTCACTTGGCAAGTGGAGCTGCAGGAGGTGCTGGTATGGTTGTATCGTATAGGCACAGTTGCTGTTTCCCACTCAGTTAGACAAAAATAACAATAGAAAAACCATCACAAAAATAAAAGCAAGTGGGCAAAATACACACTGCATACACACACAGGAACAATCACCAAAAAAAGAAAAAGAAAAAAGGCAACAAACCTGCAATATCTGGGGAGGGGGCAATATGTTAAAAGAGGTAGAGTAGGTGAATAATGAACAATAAAATGGGGGAAATGCAAAAAGAAAAACAAGGATATGGGAGAGCCACAAGAAAGAAAATAATGGGAACCAGGAACACAGAAGAGAGAAAAAGCTGAAATCTAGAACCTGGGAAGGAAATAATAAAGAATATTAATTAAAAATATACAAAATAATAATAATAATTTTTAAGAGACAAAAACAAACAAACTGAACAAAAAGGAAAACAACAAAATCTGGGCAGGTCGGGGCAAGACACCCAGACTCCATTGGGACACACAGACTGGGATGGAATTCCTGCCAGCCCAGAAGGTGAGTAGGAGTGAGAGGTGTGGCCACACCTCTCTTCACCGAGAGGGTGTGGAGTATAAGAGTAACCAGGGGGATATCGCACCTTTGCAGTGTTTATGTCCAGAATGTCCTCACAGTCTCTGGCAAGTGGAGCCTGTTCTTAGGTCCCTGGAATCTGAGAGAATGCTGTTGCTTTAAATACCCAAAATGGTGGAGCCACTTGTAAACATTCAAAATGGCTGCTCCCTCTGGACAGCCAACATTCCACAGCTCAGCCCATTTCCCTCTTCACTGCTTCCCCTTTTATTCACCAGTGACCATTGCAGTCCTCTGTTTAGCCCCTGGCTAGCTTTAGGTGAATTCTCAGATCCTAACACCACTTGGCAACATCCAAGCTGTCTGCACCATCAACATCACTGACAGACTGCAGCTCCATAAGTCTCTTTTTTCAGTGTTCTCATGCAGATTCTTCCACTAGTTGGGGTCTAGGCCACTTCTATATTCTTCCCTTCAAAGATTGGGGCTCCAGGATTATCCTCTGTATCTGTGTTAATTGTTTCCCCTTTTCTTTGTTGAAGAGGGTCTGTGCAATTTTTCTGCCTATTCTGCCATCTTACCAGAACTCTAGCTTATCATGTTATTTCTTGATATAGAATACTAGATTCTTTTCCTCCACACACTCACCTCAAATTCCCTCTTTATTTTACTACATAATCATTTCTGTCCCGACTAGTTAACTCACATTTCTTTGGTGAAAGTCAGTGACAATGTGTATGTTGCTAAATCTAATGGCCATTGTGCTGTTATTTGTGTGGAATATTGTAGAATTTCTTGCCTTCTAGTCTCCAGTTGGGTTAAGCCAATTGGGAGCATCAGCACATCAGAGGCCAGAATATGTTAGGTGGTGACATTTATATTCTCAGCTTCCTTTTCGCAAAGACCTGTGAGTTGATTGTCTACCTAACCAATACCACTGTTTCTTTCACAGTAGTTCTCCAGTAGTAGGAAACTCCTTCCAGTTTCTGTTAAGCATTTTATACTAGGGTTGGTTTGGACCAAAAGATGGTAAAAAAACACTTCCTATTTCTACCCCTTGTGGTTTTCCTGAACTTAACACATATCTTTGTCAATTAAATATTAATTGACATATTTAATTAAATATGTTTAAAATTGCACTAATTGCCTGGCCCATATGTGTCCTGCTGGGAGCCTAACTTTTCTGTTATTTTCTTCCTCGAGATCTAACAACATTTTGATTATTCTTCTTTCTTGAAACCTTTTCTTATCTTGACTATTGTGACTAAATTTTTTTTGTTCTCCTCCTACTTCACTGATTTCTTCTCATCTCATTCACTGAGCCCCCCTCTTCTTCCATTCAACTAGCAAACATTGAAGTACACTGTAGTTCATTCTTGGGATGCCTCTTTTCTCTAAAAAATTTGCCTAGGAAATCTCACTCACATATGCAACTTGTAGTAACATTTTTATGTTAATGGACTCTATTTCTAGCCCTAACCTCCTTAGATCATGAGTGTCAAACTGTCTATTATGTGCTTTCTCCAATGAGTTTATGATAAGCATCTCAAAATAAACAACAGAATCTTGTCAATATTTCTCAGCCCCCAGTTTTTTCTAGCTCAATGAACATTGCTACCATCTACCCAGGTACTGATGTCAAATATTAAATTGTTAATTATTTTATTTTATTTAACTGATCTCCCATATCAGTTTAACAGCAAATCTTGTAGATTCAACTACAGAGCATATTCCAAATATACATTTCTTTTCTTCCTACCACTAATCACTCCAAAGTCATGCTTACCTCTTTTCCAGGCTACTGCAATAATCTCTTATGCCTTCCTGCTCTTCCTAAATGGATTCTCCAAATAGAACTTTAAGTCTCTCTCTCTCTCTCTCTTTTTTTAAATATAAGTCTAATCAACTCCCTTCCTTGTTTTTCATCACACTTACTATAAATCTCAAACTCCTTAAAGTTCTATATGACAAATCCTTCTGCTTTTGTCTTGTAACATCTCGTACCACCCTTTTTTGTCTCCCAATATGCTTTAGGCTCCTCATCCTTTCCTGTATTCCCTAAAGATGTCAAGCTCATTTCCATCTCAAGGCTTTTACACCATTTTTTGCCTGAAATGCTTTTCCTCTAATTTTTTCATGGCTCTCTCCTTCTTATCAGTCAGATCTCAATTTAAATATAAGCTTCTGAGGTTGATTTGTCATATCATAAAATCAAAAGTATCTAGCACAAAGT
This sequence comes from Orycteropus afer afer, assembly GCF_000298275.1. Taxonomy (NCBI): domain Eukaryota; kingdom Metazoa; phylum Chordata; class Mammalia; order Tubulidentata; family Orycteropodidae; genus Orycteropus; species Orycteropus afer. The sequence goes on from NW_006922565.1 coordinate 157,539, forward strand.
GAATGCCTAGGCTCTTTTTAGGTATGTAATGCACATGAGTTTTTCTCTGAGTAAGCACTATTTAGACTGCCCTTGTCCCTTTTCTATTACAAAAAGAAAAGTTCATTTAATTTCATTCTTCATGCAATAATCTACTGCTGTGAGATTATCAGAAGCTCTGGGTGTTGAGTATACAAAATTGAAAAGACCCTTTCTTGTCCTCAAGAAGCCCTTAGTCTTAACTTTACTTACCTTTGTTAAGGTTTTCCATGACTTCTATGACTACTTCATTATTACCAAAATTCAAACATGCTAAGACATTCACCTCTATAGGCTATGTATATAGCTACCAGACAAGGATACAATGAATATATTTAAAATTTGATTTTTCAGTATTGGTGCAAATAAAAAACACCAAATTTTTTGATAGCATTTATCTCCCTTCCTTCCTAATATTTTTCTTAGCATTATCAGGCTAGCATTTTGGTTACTTGAAGTTTCAGAGTTATTATATTTCGAAAGGAAGCTCAGAAGCAGAAAGTGGTAGATGGAGACTGACTTGATCCAGGTCATACATTCAAATGGGCTCCCTTATTTAAAATAGTAATATTATCTCCAAATGAGCTGATTGATGCAAGCCTTCATTTTAATTGTGCTGAAAGTGTTTATATATTAAATATAAATGTTTAAAATATATTTAACATTTATAACAGTCTTCAGAATTTCTGGCATTTTTAATATACTAATTGTGGGTGTCAGAGATTGGATTATCAACACTGATTTTTCATGCATCTGTAGTTGTATTACATTCTGCACCTTTGACATAGTCTCCTGTTGAGCAGGGTATTTTGGGCTATGCCATGTGACTTTCTAATGGAATCTTGCTGGTTGTGAGCAGAGGCTGGAAATGTGCTGGTGAAATAAGACTTCCCTTCTAGTTCTAGAGTTGTAAAAGGGGAGCATAGCCTGGGTGGGTGCTGAGCCTCCATATGAGACACATGTACTAGACAGCTCAACAGTCTTACACACAAACAGCCTGAAGTAGAATTGCCCCACTAATTGGGAGTATGAATTGAAGCCACTCTGGCTGATCCACGGACATGTGATTTTCTTTAGAAATAGGTAGCCAGGCCATTCTTCCAAGGCACCTATGGGAAGACTTGAACCTCCAACCTTTCAATTAGCAGCAGACTATAATAACCATTTACACCATCCAGGTACTCCTTCCACTTCTTACCCTTCTCATTTTAAACTTCCCCTTCTTCTCCTTAAATGCTTAGGTTAAAGCTCAGCTCTTTCAGAGAAAGCCATATTTTTCTAACTATTACCATATCTTAGGTAATAAATCAATAAAATCTTAGTCCATGCCTACTATGAGAAGAGTTTTATTTTTGTTCTCCAGGAATTTACATTTAAGATACAGAGACAAATAACAGTTAACTAATATAGAATGGAGCAGGATAAGATATGTGCTATATGAATTTGATGGCTAAGTGAACCTCTCATTGTTCCATGGCTGCTCTGTATGGGTTATAGTCTAGCCATTTACTAAGAACACCTCTCAAGTAATGTTGACATTGAATGTGTACTGTAGAAAGGGAGATCATTTAAATTTGGAAGGCCACCCTCTTCAACCACCTGGAATTTTGGAAAACCTGAAGGTGAAAAAATGCTGAAATACAAACGTATTATTTTTGTATTGGCTCTTCCTTAAGAAACACAACTTGACTCAAAAATTAAGAAATACTTTTCCTTCTTTGTCTGAGTAACTGGTATTTCTAGGAACTTAAACACTTCAGATTCTAGTCTCTATTGAATAAAAGGGAAATAATGAAATTCACTATTTGCATAGGCAGCGTTTTAAAATCAATTTAATGTTTATAAAGTAATTTAATAAATTAATATTAGTCCATTAGTGCTGTAAAGAATTACTGGTTAAATGCTTTGATTATGGATTTTTATTAAAACATTCTTTAAAGCCAAAATAATCACTCTTTTAGTGAGCCTTGTAATTAAAAAGTGCTTCTTTATTTTATGAATTCTATGCTCTATGGTGAGTGGGCAGAATTCCACACTATATCCTATCATTCTTTTATTTTTGTTGTTGTTGTTGTTTTAGACAGTCATTTAACTTTCTCCAACATTTGCATGTATAACTAAGAAGCTCAATGAGCCAGAACAGATTTTAAGACCTTGCTGCCCCTTCAACTGAGAAGCCAGTGTTTGACACTGTTACCTTAAGGAAATAATCAACAGATTTGCAAAACAACAGAAGGCATCAAGTTTACTGCTGGTCCCTGAATTACAATATTAAATTATGTGTTAAAAAGGTATTAGGTGCAGTCTTCTGGAATAGCCATCATCATTACATCATATTGCTTTCCATTTGAATTAGCATATAAATGAGCAAAGATAGCCAACCACACAGCAGAGATGAGATTTGCCCTCTTAAGCACTGGAAGCAGATTGTACAAAATGCAAACTGGTGTGCTTGGATGCTGATATTTGTTTGTTTGCAAAATTAGAATTCTGGTGTTAGTCTTAAGATAGCAGAGATACACAGAGCAAAAATTTGTCCCAATAGATCCTTTGAAACCATGTACAAGAAATACCATGGAACTAAGCAGTTAGAAAGTGTGGGCATCCTAGGCCCGATGGACAAATCCACAGGGGTATGAAATGGCATGGTACGTTAAAGTAGCTGTAATCAGCTACACTTGCCACAGTTATAGGCATGTGAGGTGGCAAGGGAATAACAAAACATACAGCAAGAATTGTTAGTGGGATGTTTTTCAGACAATAGGAACAATGTTAGATTCCTAAAGCTATCATTATCCAAACACACTACCTTCTAGACGATCCGACTCATAGCGATCCTTCTTTGGGTTTCTGAGGAGATAGATTGCCCAACCTTCCTTCCGAGAAGTGGCTGGTGGGTTTGAACTGCCAGACTTCTGGGTAGCAGTCAAATGCCTTAGGCACGATGCCACCAGAACTCCCAAGGCTATCATTATAAAGTAGGTGGCTTTACAAAATAGAAATCTATTGTTTCATACTTGTAGTGGCTACTAGTCTGAATTCAAAATGTCTGCAGGGCTTTTCTCTCTGAAGGCTCTGGAGGAGGAAACTTTCTTGATACTCCTGGATTCTTGCAGCCTCAGACATTTCTTAATGTTCCTTGGCTTATAGATGCACCTTCATGGCTGCCTTCTTCCTGTGTGTCTCTTCTCCTCTTTTATAAATACACTATTCCAATGGGATTAGGACTCACCCTACTCCTGTTTGACTTCATAATAACTTACTGTTAACATCTGCAAAGACCCCATTTCCAAACAAGATTACATTTACAGGTAGTGGGCCTAAGGACTTCAGCATATTTTGGGAGACACAATTTAATCCATCAATCACAGCAGTCACGAAATCAGATCTGCATTATCAGGAAGATCAGCAACAGTGTGCAAAATGGAGGAAATGAATGTGAGTTAGGAGGCCAGAGCAATAGTCTCAGTGAGAAAGTTCAAGTTTTAATCAGCGCACCAATAGTGGAGAAGGAGAGGGAAAATCCCTATGTCAAACATGCTATGAAGTTAGAATTTGTAGGACTTAGCAACAGGTGAAGGAGCTCTGGTAGCATAGTGCATAAGGCACTTGACTGCTAACCATAAGGCTGGCAGTTCAAACCCATCAGCCAATCCTCGGAAGGAAGGTTGGGCAATCTACTTCCCTAGTGATACACCTTGGAAACGCAAGGAGGGGTCGCTATGAGTCAGGGCCAACTCGACAACACATAACAACAACAAACAACAGCAATAGGTGAAACGTTGTAGTAATATGAGAAAGAGGGCACATTCAAAACAGACACACAGATTTTTAGCTCAGAAACATGTGTTAGCCTATGGTTGTCACTGAGCTAAGATTTGAAGGAGAAAAGTAATCTAGTTTAAGACATCTTTCCTTCTGACCTGCCTAAGAGACTTCCAGGTGGCAATATCCAATGACTTGTTCTCCCACAGAGGACCTGCACTCATGGCCTGGACTCACTGATTTGGACATCATCAGCAGATGTTGTTGTTGTTGTTGTTGTTGTTATGTGCCATCAAGTCAGCCCTGACTCATAGCGACCCCCCCTTGGGTTTCCGAGGTAGTATCACTACGGAAGTAGGATTGCCCAACCTTCCTTCCGAGGAGTGGCTGGTGGGTTTGAACCGCCAGCCTTCTGGTTAGCAGTCAAGTGCCTTAGCCACTATGCTAAATTATAGCGTGGTTGCCATTGTCTAAAATTGTACAAAGTGAGGCCAAACTAGGCCAAGAAGATTCTTAGATCCACCAACATTTAAGAAATAGCTAGAAGAATTGAGTCTACCAAGGTGACTTAGAAGGAATCTGAATTATAGGAGGTGAATGGGAGATCCTATTAAACTGAAGGAAGATTTTCATAGGAAGAAAAAGACATTAATGCCAAAGTCCACAGAGTTTAAATATAACAAGGATAGAAGTGATCCATTGGATTAATTTATTAAAAAGTCATGGATGAACTTTGGCAGAGATGCTTCAATAGATAGAGGAGGAAGCCTGATTTCTCAGGTTTGAAGCATAAAAACAGAGACAGAACAAAGAGTGAGTATACTTTGATTTTTATTTACCTGACTATAAAGTGAAGAGAAAAGTTAGGGGATAATTTGTTAGAAGATGATTCGGAATTGATGGATATCATTTTCCTTCTTCTCATTTAAGCTGTGGGAAAGATTAGAAGAGAAAGAAAAGATAAAAATTTTGGGCATAAGTACCCATAACCACCAGAAGCTCCACAGGAGAAAAATATCTGGTGATCTTCTTTCTTAAAGGCTACAGCCTAGGAAACCCTATGGGACAGTTCTATTCCCTCACATAATGTTGCTATGAGTTGGAATCAACTTGACAGTACACAGAATAAAGGTAAAGAATAGTAAAATAGAAAATCCCTTGAAAATATAAGATCATTAAAAAGTCAAATATATTTTTCTTTTTTGAAAATTTTTCAAACTATTAAAAGACAAACAAAAAAGTAGCCAACAACTCAAAAAAGTTTTAAAGACCAAAGACTAAGTCCTCATCTTTAGATTTTTCAATCTCCCAACAACAACTGACCCAACACCAGTATGAACCGGCTCAAACTTGCTCTCATTCTACATACTATTAAAATGTTGGTATATACTCAATTTATTTGTTATGCCTTGATAACATATACACTTGCATAGGCATACACATATATACATCTTGCTTTCACAAAAATAAACAGTATATATATATATATACTGTTTTGTAAGTGTCGCTAAAAAAAATAATTTACCATTGATATCTTCCCAGGTGAGTATGCATATGTATCACATTTTTTAATTGTACTTAATATGGATACATTTTATTGAAATTTTCCACAATAATGAACATTTAACTTGTTTTCAGTTTTGCGCTATGGGAAGCAGAGCTTTAAGAAGGAGGTTTTTTTTTTTTTTTTTTTTTTTTTCCTATATGAACGGAGAGAAGAATAAATGCAAATACGCATACAGATAGGGTTTTAAGTGTGCAGTTGGGAATGCCATTAAAGATAAAGTTTGAACTGTTCTGAAGGGAAAACTAAATTCAAATAAAATAGCTATTAATTAATATGTTTGACTTACGCATATACACACTTCTTTTTCTTTGTCAATGCACTAAAGCTTTTTTTCTAAAACTAATTATTGAATGCATACAGCTTGGTGAATTTTCAAAAATCAAATATTCCATTGTAAGCAGCATCCAGATCAAAAACAGAAATTTACCAAGACTTCAGATGCTTTTAGGTACTCCTTTTCAGTCACTATCCTAATTTGTTTTTCAGTCACTAATTTGTCACTATCCTCATTTGTTTTTCAGTCACTAATTTGTTTTTCAGTCACTATCCTAATTTCTTTCTCTTTTGATTAGTTTGATTGTTTTTAAACTCTATATGTTTGGGAAATTAAAATATAGAAGTATCTCTAGTCAGAAAATATGGTCTTGATGGTAGAAATTGATGCCAGAGACTGCATGAGAGAATTTTTGCAAAGCCAACAACTTATTCATTGCAAATATCTTTTTACATGAACCTCACCAGATGGAATACACAGGAATCAGATAGACAACGTCTGTGGAAAGCAGCAGTGGAGAAGTTTGATATCGTCAGTCAAAACAAGTCCAGGAAGTCACTGTGAAACAGATCATCAATTGCTCTTATGCAAGTTCAAGTTGAAGGTGAAGAAAATTAAAGCAAGTCCACAAAGCCAAAATATGACCTTGATTATATCTCACTTTAAAGAGATCCTTTGCAACAGATTTGCCCAGTGAAATATGATGTCTGATTGAGTGCCGCTTCCATGGGTATTGATTGTGAATCCAAGTACAATGGAATCTTTGACAACTTCTCTATTTTCTCCATTTATCATGATGTTGCTTATTGGTCCAGTTGTGAGGATTTTAGGTTTCTTTATGTTGAAGGTTAATCCCTACTGAAGGCTGCAGTCTTTTGTCTTCCTCAATAAGTGCTTCGAGTCATCTTCACCTTTCAGCAATCATTGTTGTGTCATTTGCATATTGCAGGTTGTTAAGGAGTATTCCTCCAATTCTGATGCCAACCTCTTCTTCTTATAGTCCAGCTTCTCAGACTATTTGCTCTTCATACAGGCTGAATAAGTATGATGAAAGGATACAACCCTGATACTTTTTCTTGATTTAAAACCATATGATAGCACCTTCTTCTTCCTCTTTGATCTACTTATAGGTTCCCCATGAGCACAATTAAGTGTTCTGGAATTCCTATTCTTCATAATATTCTTCATAATTTATTATGATCTACACAGTTGAATATCTTTGTATATTCAATAAAACACAGGCAGACATCTTTCTGGTATTCTACACTTTCAGCTGAGATACAATCTGACATCAGCAATGTTCACACTCGTTCCACATCCTCTTCTGAATCCAGCTGGAATTTCTGGCATTTTCAAGTCAATGTACTGCTACAACAATTTTTGAATTATTTTCAGCAAAATTTTATTTGTGTTGTGATATTAATAAGAGTTCTGGTGGTGTACAGCCTAAGACATTTGACTGCTAACCAGAAGGCTGGTGGTTCAAACCCACCAACCACTCCTTGGAAGGAAGGCTGGGCAATCTACTTCCCTAGTGATACCACCTTTAAAACCCACAGAGTCTTAGCTATGAGTCAGATCTGACTTGATGGAAGTGTGTTATGATACTAATAATATTATTTGATAATTTCCACATTCTGTTAGATCATCTTTCTTTGGAATAGGTACAAATATGGATCTCTTCCAGTTGGTTGCAATAGCTCAACCAGGTCTTCCAAGTTTCTTGGCACAAACAGATGAGGACTTCCAGTGTCACATACATTTATTGAAACATATAGGTATTCCATGAATTCCTGGAGCTTTGTTTTTTTGACAATTCCTTCAGTACAGCTTGGACTTATTCCTTCAGTACCATTGGTCTTTGATCATATGCTCCCTCCTGAAATGGTTGAACATTGACCAATTCTTTTTGATACAGTGACTCTGTGTATTCCTTCCATCTTCTTTTGATGTTTCCTGTCATTCAATATTTTGCACGTAGAAACCTTCAATGTTGCAACTCAGCATCTGAATTTTTTCTTCTGTTCTTTCTGTGTGAGAAATCCTGAACATGTTCTTCCCACCTGTTTTTCTAATTCCAGGTCTTTCACGTTTCATTATAATACTTTATCCTGACAGATGAATGGTGGCCATCATCTATAGAATGGATAGAATAAATAAATCCTCATTTAATATATGTAAAGTACCTGAGTTTTTTTTTTTTTTTTCCCCTGTCACTGTTGAGTTGATTTCAACTCATGTGGACCTATGTGTTACAGAGTAGAATTGTTCCACAGAGTTTTCTTGGCTGTAGTCTTTATGGAAACATATTCTTAGGCCTTTCTTTCACAGTGCTGTTTGGTGGGTATGAAATGCTAACCTTTAGATTAGTAACAGAGCACAAACTGTTTGCACCACTGGAGGACCTTACACCTATTTGGTGTGTCAAATAATGCCAGCTTTTGTTATTATAATTATTTTTTTTGTGAAATACAAGTTGAATCTGATCTTTCCAGTTTTTCTTTGCCAGATAATAACAGCTCAGTCTTTCCTGAAAAACAACTTTCTTTCGCAATCAGACACATGAAAGCTGGGTATCAGGAGGATTTTGAAAATATTTTAATCTACTGCTACCTTGTACCCAAATAACAAGTTGTCAAAAAAAAAAAAAAAAAAAAAAAAAAAAGAACTCAAGTATAGGAAATGGCATCATTTGTGCAATCTCCTTTCAGATTCAGTTGTTTTAAGCTATCTGTGTCTTTTCAGTGATGAGAAGTATTCTTTCATTTTGCTAGGTATTTTCCCCTATACCATTGTTTTTTTCTCTCCTTTTCAACTCTGACCACCTTTCCTTTTTTGTTTCTTATGTCTTGCCCTTGGAACAATGGTTTATCTTAAAACATTACCTATATAGCCACATCCAAGCATAGAGAAGTCCTTCCAGATGACTTTAATATATATATACTTAAGACAGGGTATTTAATTTTATAGGTTCATAATTTATTTTTGTGGGTATGTTATTTTTGTTGATATACATATGCATGTATATATATATATATATATATATATATATATATATATATATAGTCAATCATATATCATAATCCATTTTTTTATAGAAAGGCTACATATATGCCTCTTAAATTTTCCCCTTATATTATTCTAGGTCGTAGTAGAGAAGAGCATCCTCTCTTGGCTGTGGAAATCTCCCTATGGTGTCCAGGTGAAAGAAAAATACTCCCATTATTTCGGCTCCCAAACTCTGGTGGTGTGCTTCCTGAGAGACCTAAGCATGAGCTGCCATCCTACACACATTTACTTAAGAGTGTCTCCTTTCAGATACTATTATGGATTGAGATGTGTCTCCACAAAGATATATTTAAACCTTAATATTTCACATCTATGAAGTGGCCTTGTTTGGAAAGACTCTTTGACGATGTTATCAGTAACTTGAAGTCACACTTAAATAGTGTGTTTCCTAATCCCAACTGAGAGGTGTCTTGTTAAGAAGGAGAACAAATAGGGAGATAAATAGAGACAATGGACACATCTATAGGCCAAGAAATGCCAAGGCTCACAAATCTGCACCTGAAGTTAGGAGAGAGGCATATAACAGACTCTTTCCCAGAGTTCTTTGGAAAAATCAAAGTGATGGGCACACTAATTTCAGACTCCAATCTCCACAAGTGTAAGACAATCAATTTCTATTTGTACAAGACATCCATTTTGTTACAGCTGCCTTAGGAAAACAATACAGATACACAGGCCTTTATGAGTCAATGTAACCTGCCTCTCCGCCAATGTGTCAGCTTTGGGGAATATTTCTTCCCTTAGTCTTGTATATCCTGGTTTTACTTTTCATTATTCAAGCCTGTCCACTCCTTTTCCTCTAGGGTAAAGTTTTCAGTAATGGTTCCTCTGGCCTTTGATCAGTTTTGAAATTTTAAGACATAGCTCCTTATGCTGCTTTTACAAAGTGGTCTCACTAGTGGCATGACATTTGGAGAGCTCATATAGGAGGAATCAAACTGTTTTTACTGCTTTTATTTCCCATTGGCTTGATCTGATGTTTAAGCAATCAGCCAAATTCTGTTAGGCAACTGTGTTACAGAATTATAGTGAAAACGGTGAATTCCAAGGCCCATAATTTTCCAAATCTATTTCTTTATGAGGTTTTTTTTGGGAAGAGAAGAAATCAATAGTACAGAAAATCATTACTAGGGAGAAAAGGACACAGTGTCATGATTTCAAAGACATCAAAAGAAAGCAAAAATCCCTAAATATACAGATTTTTGAGGATAATAAGTTACTAGTAAAATCTTTTCATAAATGCATCAGCAAAATTAATTAAAATTTGGATGCTGGAAAAGGGAGAAAATTTTACTCTCGCAATAATTCCTGAATCTTAATACCACTAATATACAGTTTCATAATATCATTTTAAGGAGCTCTGGTGGTACAGTGGTTAAGGCATTTGGTTGCTAACCAAAAGTTTGGTGGCTAACCAAAAGTTTGGTGGTTCACCATGGGGCAGTCTGCTTCTGTAAAGATTTACATCCTTGGAAATTCTATGGGGTGATTGTACTCTGTCTTGTAGTGTCAAAATGATTTAGAATAAACTCTATGGCAGTGGGTTTTGGGGCTATCAGTCTATTTAAACTTATCAAACTTTTAAACCCTCATACCTCGTTGTCCCCTTTCTATCCAGAAATCACCATTTCTGTGAAAGTAATATTGTCCTTTATCCTCTTCCCCAGAACAAGGATTAGAGAATATGTTACCATTCAATAGCATGAATCAAAAAATATGAAATAACAACAATAAAGATAATGTGATATAGTGGAATAAACCACTACTCATCTGTCAGTTTGTCATACTCTGGTGGCTTACATGTTGTTGTGATCCTGGAAGCTATGTCACTAGTATTTCAAATACCAGGAAAGTCATTCATGGTGGACAGGTTTCAGCGGAGCTTTCATACTAAGATGGACTAAGGAGGACCTGTTGATCTACTTCTGAAAGAATTTCCCAATGAAAATCTTGTGGAAAGCAGCAGAGCTTTGTCTGATATCATGCAGGAAGATGAGACCCTCAGATTGGAAAGTCTTCAAAATATGACTGTGGAAGAACTGCCTTCTCAAAGTGGAACTGACCTGAATATGTGGATGGAGCAAAGTTTTTGGGACCTTTGATTGCTGATGTGGCACGACTTAAAATGAGAAGAAGTAGCTGTAAACATTTATTAATAATCAAAATGTAGAATGGACAAAATACGAATCTAGGAAAATTGGAAGTCATCAAAAATGAAATAAAACACATAAAGATCGATATCCTAGGTGTTAGTGACCTGAAATGGACTCTTGTTAGCCATTTTGAATCAATCATATGGTCCACTATCCCAGGAGTGGCAAATTGAAGAGGAATGTGGTTTTTTGATTTTTCTTTTAGCCTACTTTTGGTGTTGCAGCTAAATGTATCCCTATCAGAAAGAAAATAGCTGATTTAAAATACCTTGGTCAAATTCTGGTCTGTTTATATCATGTGGTGAGGTTCTCTCATCAGAAGTCAGTTGTGAATAGATGTTTGCTGTTCTTTTAAATCTGATCTTATCTGCATAATTAACAGATAGCTAAGTTGATGTTAGACAGACAGATAGATAGATAGATAGATAGCTGATTCGTGTTCACCTCAATTCATGGTAACCTGTGTACAACAGAACAAAATGTGGCCCAGTCCTATGTCACCATCATGATTGTCAGAATACTTTATAGTTGTAGCTGTTATGCCAATCTATCTTACCAAGGGTCTCTCTCACCCTTGCTGGCCCTTTACTTCAGCAAACATGATGTCTTCTTCCAACGATTGATCCCTCCTGATGATATGTCCAATGTAAAAGCCTTGGGCAGTGTTCTGTTGTGATCCAGAAGGTTTCATTGGCTAATTTTCAGAAAATAGTTTAGTAGTACTTTCTTCCTGTATTTGTTGTTAGATGTTATCGAGTAGATTCTAACTCATAGAAACACAACAGAACAAAACACTGCCTGGTCCTGTGACATCCTCACAGTTGTTACTCTGTTTGAATCTGTTGTTGCAGCCACCGTGTCCATCCATCTCATTCAGTCTTCCTCCTTTTTGCTGACCCTCTCCTTTACCAAGCATGATGTCCTTCTTGAGGAACTGGTCCCTCCTGATGAAGTGTCCAGTGTAGGTGAGACAAAATCTTCCCATACTCACTTTTAAAGAACATTCTGGCTGTATTTCTCCTTGTAGACATTTGTTCATTCTTCTGGAAGTTCATGGTATATTCAATATTCTTTGTCAGGACCATAATCTAAAAGCATCAATTCTTCAGTCTTCCTTATTCATTGTCCAGCTTTTGCATGAATATGAGGTGATTTAAAATACCTTGGCTTGGGTCAGGGGCAATTTAGTTGTCAAACTGACGTCTTTGCTCTGTGTACAACAGAAGAAAATGTGGCCCACTTCTATCTCACCATCATGACTGTCAGAATACTTTATAGTTGTAGCTGTTACGCCAATCTATTTTACCAAGGGTCTCTCTCACCCTTGCTGGCCCTATACTTTACCAAACATGATGTCTTCTTCCAATGACTGATCCCTTCTGACAATATGTCCAATGTAAAAGATGGGCAGTGTTCTGTTGTGATCCAGCACTTTAAAGAGATCTTTTGCAGCAGATTTGTCAAGTGCAATATGTCATTTGCGTTCTTGACTGCTGACTCCATGGGCTTTGATTGTGGATGGAAGAAAAATGTCATCCTTGACATATCCAGTTATATCCATTTATCATGATGTTGCTATTGGTTCAATCATGACCATTTGTGTTTTCTTTATGTTGAGGTGTAGTCCATACTGGATGCTACATTCTTTGACCTTCATCAGTAAACTTCAAGTCATCTTTGCATTTTGCAAGCAAAGTTATGTCATCTGTATATTGCATATTGTTAATGTTTTCTTCCAATAATAATGCATTGCTCTTCTTCATATAGTCCAGCTACTAGTATTCTTTGCTTAGCATACAGATTAAATAAGTATGATGAATAGATAAAACCCTGATGCACCCTGTTCCTGATTTTAAGCCATGAAGTATCCCTATGTTTTGTTCTAATGATTGACTCTTGGTCTATGTACAGGTTCTTCATGAGCACAATTAAGAGTTCTGGAATTCCCATTCTTCTAAATAATGTCCACTTTGTGTGATGATCAACACAATTGAATGCCTTTGCATAGTCAATAAAACACAAGTAAATATCTTTCAGGTTTTCCCTTCTTTCAGCTGCAATCCACCTAATATCAGTAATGATACCCCTCATTCCATATCCCAACCCCCAAGCAGCAGGAAAAGAAGAAGGGAAAGGAAGTACAGGGAGTCCAGGACAGAGTGAACAAGCAGCAGAGGGATCCAGGTAAGTGGAAGGACCCTGGCCCCAAATCTCAAGTGGCAGGAAAAGCGGAGGGGAAAGAAAAGGAAAGCCAGGGCATCCAGGAATGAGTGAGCAAGTGGTAGGGGGATCCAGGTAAGGGGAGAAATGCAGGCCCCAACCTCCAAGTGGGAGGAAAAGTGAAGGGGAAGGAAAGGAAAGCCAGGGTAGCCAGGACAGAGCTAGCAAGCAGCAGGGATCCAGGTAAGGGGAGGTTGGAGAGGTTTCAAACAGGTAAGGGAGACAAACTTGTTGGTCAGTCTGTCATACTGTGGTTGCATGTTGCTGCGAGGCTTGAGGCTGTGCCACCAGATTTTCAAATGCCAGTGGGGTTGCACATGATGCACAGGTTTCAGCATGGCTTGCAGACTGAGACAGACTAGGAAGAAGGAGAAGGTCATCCACTCCTCAAATAATTGGCCAGGGAAAACTTTATGAATAGCAGAGAAAGAGTGTCTGTTACAATACTAGGCAACTATATGAATAGCCCGGAAACACTGTCTAATACAGTGCACAAGGACAAGCCACTTAGGCTGTAAGGCTCACAAAATATGACTGAGAAAGAGTAGCAACATCAAAGTAGAACCAACCTTACTGATATGGGTAAAGTACAGCTTTCAAAACCTCTGTTTGGTGATGTGACATGACTCAAATTGAGGAGAAACAGCTGCAAACATCCATTAATATTCAGAACATGGAATGTATGAAGCGTGAATCTAGGAAAATTGGAAGTTGTCAAAAATGAAATGGTATGCATAAAGATTGATATCCTAGGGAGTAGTGAGCTGAAATGGAATGGTTTTGGCCATTTTGAATCAGAGTCGCTGTACCAAAAAGAACTGGTTGATCTTCATCCATTTCAGGAGGTGGCTTATGTTCAAGAACCAATCATATTTAAGGAAGAAGTTGAAGTTGCATTGAAGGAATTGGCAAAGAACAAGGCTCCAGGAATTGATGGGATACCCACTGAGATTTTTCAACAAACAGATGCCCCACTGGAGGCACTCACTTGGTTATGCCAAGAGATTGGTAGTCAGCTATCTGCCAACTGACTGGGAGAGATCCATATTTGTACCCATTCCAAAGAAAGGTGATCCCACAGAATGTGAAAATTATCGAACAATATCATTAATATCACATGCAAGGAAAACATTACTAAAGATAATTCAAAAATGGTTGCAGCAGTATATTGACAGAGAACTTCCAGTAATGCAAGTTAGATTCAGAAGAGGATGTAGAATGAGGGATATCATTGCTGATGTCAGATGGATCTTGGCCCAAGCAAAGAATACCTGAAAGATGTTTACTTGTGTTTTATGGAATATCTGAAAGCATTTGATTGTGTGGGTCATAACAAATTTTAGATAACATTGAGAAGAATGGGAATTCCAGAACACTTGCTTGTACTCATGCGGAACCCATACATAGACCAGGAGGCTGTCATTCAAACAGAACAAGGTTCTGTATGGTTTAAAATCAAGAAGGGAGTGTGTCAGTGTTGTGTCTTTTCACCATACTTATTCAATCTATATGTTGAGCAAATAATCCAAGAAGCTGGACTATATGAAGAAGGACATGGCATCAGGATTGAGGAAGAATCATTAACAACCTGTGACATGCTGACAACATAACTTTAGTTGCTGAAAGTGAGGATGACTTGAAGTACCTACTGATGAGGATTGAAGAATACCATTTTCAGTATGGATTACACCTCCATATAAAGAAAACAAAAATCCTCACAACTGCACATATAAACAGCATCCCAATGAATGGAGACAAGTTTGAAGTTGTTAAAGACTTCATATTGCTTGTTTCTACAATAGATGTCAATAGAAATAGCAGTCAGGACATCAGAGGACCTATAGCACTGGGCAAATCTGGTGCAAAGGACCTCTTTCAGTGCTAAGAAGCAAAAGATGTCTCCTTGAGGACTAAGGTGCACCTCACACAAGCCATGGTATTTTAAATTGCCTCATATGCATGTGAAAACTGGACAATGAATAAGGAAGACCTAAGAAGAATTGATGTTTCTGAGTTGTGGTGTTGGTGAAGAACGGTGAAAGCCCCATGGACTGCTAAAAGAACTAACAAATCTGTCTTGGAGGAAGTGCAGCTGAAACGTTCCTTGGAAGCAAGAATGACTAGACTTCATCTCACCTACTTTGGTCATGTTATCAAGAAGGAACTTTTCCCTGGAGAAGGATGTCATGCTTGGTAAGGTGGAGGGTCGAAGAAAGAGGGGAAGGCCTTTGACCAGATGGATTGACACAGTGGCTGTAGTGATGGGCTTTAGTATAGCAGGGATTTTGGAGCTGGTGCAGAACTAGTGGTGTTTCATTCTGCTCTGCATAGGGTCACTATGAGTTGGAGATGACTCGATGACACCTAACAACAACAACAATGGATAAATAATCATTTAAATTAAAGGTGGATATCATGAGAAATTAAGCTAATAGAGCCAGAAAGTTTCAGAACCTGACCCGCCTCCCAAAGCCTGGCTTTCACATGCTGAACACAAATCCCAGTGCAGCATGCCAGTTGGGAGATGATGCTTCCTCCAGGTAGAGTGTCCTAGATTGAATCACATGTGCATATTTACTTGCTGTAAAATCATGAGAACTCACAAAGTCTCACCTATCCTCAGTTTCCTCATCTGTGGATTAAAAGGATAACATCTCCCTTATAGTTCTGCTGTTAGAATAATATTCCTGAGACCAACAGACAAATACTGACTTTTAGAAATATGCTTCATCCTTAATGGCATGGGCAATGATGAATTTCACCTTGCCAACCAGCCTCGTTGCAAAGCCCTGGTTTTAGAAAATCATAGGCAAGCATACACAACTGTCAAGTTTATTTTTGTTTCAGACAAGGTTCAAAATTTACATGGTATCAAATATATTTGATGGATATTTTACTAGAGAAAATGATATGTATATCCTAATAGTCATAAGGAACCAATGCATAAAACTAATATACAGTTGGGAAAACAAAACGAGAAAGTTGCTGTAAAATAAAACTGCTAGAGAAAAGCTATAAATGCTAAAGAGATCAGTAATCCTGAGAGAATTTGGGATTCTGGATCATGGCTGATAAGAGTTAAAGGGCTTTTGGCAAAACCGAAAGGCCACCTGGATATCAGTATTGCACGGCAGTGTGCTCAGCACTGTGCCCTAAGGATACTTGTGATCCTGATTTGGTGATAATAGAATTGATTTCACAAATTTTCAGAGATATTCTTCATCAAGAAAATGTTTTAATTGCTTCCTTGTACTCATTGGTAGAAATCCTTTTTCATTACTATGAAAAACTTCCGATTTCTCTCATATTTTGCTTGGATTTTAGAATATATGGTACACTGTTTGTTTTTCAGTTTCTCAAATATGTTGCTATTGTTAGGTGCTGTCAAGTCCATTCTGACTCATAGCTACCTCATATATTACAGAATAAATTGTTGTCATTTTGTACCATCCTCACAATCATTGCTATGTTTGAACTCATTGTTGCATCCACTGTATCAATTCATCTTTTCTGCTGACCCTCTACCATTCTCAAACATGCTGTGTGCCATTGAGTTGATTCACAGAAACCCTGTAGAATAAAATAGAACTGCCCCACAGAGTTTCTTAGGCTGTAAACTTTACAGGAGCCTATTACCAGGTCTTTTCTCCCGCAGGACAGCTGGTGGGTTCACCTCAGAACTTTCAGCAAGCAGCTGAGTGCTTAACAATTACACCAACAGGGCTTCTTACCCTCAAACTTACAACATAATGAAACAAATACATTTATACTGATAAATACTAAAAAAAAAAAAAAAAGTAGTTACTGTTGAGTCTATTTTTACTCATGGAGACCCCATGTGTGTCAGAGTAGACTTGCGCTCCATGGAGTTTTGAATGGCTCATTTTTGGGAGTAGATCATGATGAGATCTTTCTTCTGAGATGCCTCTGGGTCAACTCAAATCTCCAAACTTAACAGGTGAATGTGTCAACCATTTGCACTAAAACTTAAATAAATAAAAATACTTTGGGCAAAATGATAAAATGGTGAAAAGAATTAAGGGAAAAAAAAAAAAAAAAGAATAAGATCTTTTTTTTTTAAGTTCCTAGATTAAATAGAAAGGAAACTTGGTGACCCATGGTTAAAGTGCTTGGCTACTAATCGCAAGGTGGGCAGTTCAAACCAGCAGCTACTCTGTGGGAGAAAGATGTGGCAGTCTGATTCCATAAATATTTATAACTTTGGGACCCCTATGGGGAAGTTCTGGTCTGTCCTATAGATCACTAAAAGTAATATTCCATTCAATAGCAATGGGTTTGGTTACACCAACTAGGCCTATGGCTATTAAATGCAATATATATACATATTTATACATGTTCAAACTCACCAGCCACTCCTCAGAAGGAAGGTTGGGCAATCTACTTCCATAGCGATACAGCCTTGGATACCCAAGGAAGGGTCGCTATGAGTAGAATCCAACTCAGTAGTAGTGAGAGTATGTATATAAACATGTATGTGTGTGTATGTGTGTGTATACATACACACACATACACACACACGAAGTAAAAAATGTATTCAGATATTTCACATTTTTTAAAATTATTCAATTTGTCCTTAACAAAATTATAAATGGGAGGTTCAGAAAGATGGCAGAATAGACAGAAAGACTGCCTAGACCCTCTTCAACAAAGAAAAGGGGAACCAATTAACACAGATACAGAAGACAATCCTGGACCCCTGAGATTTGAATCGAAGGATAAAGAAGTGGACTAAACTCCAACTAGTAGAAGAATTTGCATGAAAACACCAAAAAAGAGACTTATGGAGCTGTGGTCTGGCAGCAATCCTGAGAGCACAGACAGCTTGGACATTGCCAAGTGGTGTTAAGACCTAAGAATTAACCTGAAAATCCGCCCTGCTAGCCAAGGGCTACAAGGAAGACTGTACTGGTGTCTGGGGAATAAAAGGGGAAGAAGTGAAGAGGAAGGCGGGCTGAGCTGCGGGGGGGTGCAGTCATTTTGAATGTTTACAAGCAGTTCAGCCATTCTGGATATTTAAGGTGACAGCATTTTCACAGATTCCTGAGACTTAAGAATAGGCTTCACTTGCCAGAAACCACAAGGACATTCTGGATGTCAACAACTGGAAAGGTGTGATATTCCCCTTGTTACTCTTATACCCCACACCCTCTTGGTGAATGGAAGTGCAGCCATCCCTCACTCCCACCCACTTTCTGGCTGGCAGCAATTCCATCCCATTCTGTGTGCTCCCAAGAAGCCTCAATACCCTGCCACACCCTGCCCAGATTTTTTTTTGTGTGTGTGTGTCTGTTTTAAAATTATTATTATTATTGTTCTTGTCCTTTTTATTATGATTCTTTATTCTTCCCTTCCCAGGTTCTAGTTTTCAGCTTTTGTCTCTTCCCTGTTCCTGGTTCCAATTTTTTTCTTTCTCATGGTTAGCCCTGTTCCTTGCTTTTGTTTCTGCATTTTTCCTTCATTATTTTCCTACTCTACCTTTTTCATCTTATTGCCCATGCCCCAGATATTGTGAGTCTTTTATTTTTCCATTTTCTTTTTCCTTTATTGGTGATTATACCTATGTGTTTATGCAGTGTTTTTTTGTCTGCTTGATTTTACTTTTTTTATATTTTTTATTGTTTTTTGTCTGAGTGGGAGACACCAACCATACCCACACCACACAACCACACCTGCAAATCCTGCAGCTCCACATACTGAGTGAGAACGACTATTTTCTTCTCTATCAACTGGCCAGTGATAAACAACCACCAAGAAGAGCCTGACTAACTCTTACTGCTCTTCATGAACAGTTAACAGAAATCTAAATACAACAATATTACAATGTCCTAGAGACAAAAGATAATCACCATCCACACAAACAAGCAAGATAAAGTGGCAGAAAAAAGGGCATAGTACACAGACCCAGAAAACATCCTTGTGGAAGAAGCAACTTTAGAATTTCCTGATAAGGAATTCAAAAGAATTGTATTTCAGTA
>NW_006922565.1:177310-178289 GCF_000298275.1 Orycteropus afer afer
AATTAGGAGATTTTCAGATAAGCAGAATGTTCTGGTTACCTAGTGCTGCTCTGACAAGAATGTACCACTAATGGGATGGCTTGAACAAACAGGAGTTTATTCTTTTACAGTGTGGAGGCTTTAAGTCTGAGTTCAAAGTGCCAGTCTTTAGGGGCTGTATGAAAGCCCTTCCATCTCGGGCTTCAGCTCTGCCCCTTGCTCCAGCCCTGCCCCTTGCTCCAGCCCACTGAAGCTAGAGACATCTCTTCACTCACTCAGTTACTGGCTGCTGAGGCTAACAAGTCCAAGATCAACAAATAAAATAGCACGGTCCTGATATTACCAAACCACATGGCAGGCCAGTAATTCAAGTCCACTGAAAGTCCTAAAGTCAGCAGAGCATGGCAGGCTGCTGAACAATGACATGGCTATATGCAGGGTTCAAGCATGGTACAAGCTAGAGATAGTTCCCAAAACTATTTCTTATATACAGAAAGCAGGCCACATACCCAAAGACAGCTACTCAGCTGCTCACCGTAGATTCCACCATGGAGTTGATTATCAGTTTCATCATGTGGAATACTACCTCCAGCTGCCCAGCCCCTCAACCAGGTCCAACCAAGTTAACACACAAATTTAACCACCACAATTATACCCTTTGTCAACTTGGCACCTGTACAGATCTTCAATGGGTGTTATCTGCAAAGATCTCTTCACTGGGTGACTCTAGTCCCCTAGTTCCTGAGTAGCAACCTCACCTCCTTGGCCTGGTGGGCCCCATTCCTGTCCCTCTTGGGCATGACAGCCCTGCCCACTCACTCTTGGGCAGTAGCTTGACTCCATCCCACTAGCTCACATGAATGAGAAGCCCCACACTCTAGAAACATGTTGGTGAAGGTCTGGATCTTTGAAACCTAGGGGGCTGTGGTGGTTCTACCTCCAAAGACCATGGTCCTATCCTTAAGACTGAGGCAGCTCTGCTTCCTGTTCCTTTGGTCTC
>NW_006922565.1:208214-209722 GCF_000298275.1 Orycteropus afer afer
GAGAGAGAGAGAGATCTACATAAATGGAAGAATATCCCATGCTCGTGGATAGGAAGATTGAACATTGTGAAACTGTCAATTCTACCCAAAGCAATCTATAATTCAATGCAATCCCAATCCACATCCCATCAATATTCTTTAAGGATATGGAAAAACAATCACTATTTTTATATGGAAAGGAAAGAGACCTCAGATAAGCAAAGCAGTATTGAAGAAGAAGAAAGTAGGAGGTCTCACAATGCCATATCTCAAAACCTACTATACGGCCACAGTGGTCAAAATTGCCTGGTATTGGCATAATGACAGACACATAGACCAATGGAATTGAATTGAGAGCCTAGAAATAGATCCATTGACCTCTGCTCAGCTCATCTTTGACAATGGGCCAACATCTATTAAATGGGGAAGAGAATGTTTGTTTAATAAATGGTGCTGGCAAAACTGGATGTCCATTTGCAGAAAAATGAAACAAGATCTGTACTTCACACCATACACAAAAACTAAATCTGGATGGATCAAAGACTTAAATATGAAAACTAAAACTATAAAGTTCCTCAAGGAAAAACTAGGGGGAAGTTTAAGAGCCCTAATATATGGCATAAATAAACTATCAAACATAACTCAAAATACACAAACAGCAGAAGAGAAACTAGATGAATGGGACCTTCTAAAAAGTAAAATTTTGTGTGCTTCCAAAGATTTCTCCAAAAGAGTCAAACGAGAACCTGCAGATTGGGAAAAAATATTTGGCAATGATATATCTGACAAGGGAATTAAGTCTAGAATTTATAGAAAACTCCAACACCTCAACAACAAAAAGACAAATAATCCAATAAAAAAATAGCAGAAGACATGAACAGACACTTCAACAAAGAAGATATTTAGGCAGCCAACAAATATGAAGAAATGCTCATGATCTTTAGCCATTAGAGAGATGCAAATCCAAACAACAATGAGATACCATCTTGCCCCAGCACTAATAGCAAAGTTCAACAAGACAGAAAAAAGCAAATGCTGGCGAGAATGTGGAGATATTGGGACTCTCATACACTGCTGGTGGGACTGTAAAATGGTACACCCACTGTGGAAAGCAATACGGTGATTCCTTAAAAAGTTGGAATTAGAAATACCATTTGATCCAGCAATTCCATTAGTAGGTATATATCTTCAAGAAGTGAGAGCCAGGACAAGAACAGACATATGCACACCCATGTTCATGGCAGCACTATTTACAATAGCCAGAAAATGGAAACAACCTAGGTGCCTATCAACTGAAGAATGGATAACCAAACTATGGTACATACACACAATGTAATTCTATGCAACCCTAAAGAATAACGTAGAATCTGCAAAATACCACATAACATGGAGGAACTTGGAGGACATTATGCTGGGTGAAATAAGCCAATCACAGAAGGACAAATATTGTATTAGTCTCTTATTGTATAAAGTCAAGGAAAGGTTTATATACGGAAGGAATTTTTCTTTGTTGTTTACCACGGGTGGAG
>NW_006922565.1:211945-213016 GCF_000298275.1 Orycteropus afer afer
TTAATATTTATTTAAATATTTAATTTGAAAGTTCTCAGAGTTGGATAGTCACTTTGTAGACATAGATATAGATATAAATATATAAATAAGTTTTAAATATATATGTTGTTACTGTTATGTGCCGTCGAGTTGGACCAGACTCATATAGATATGTAACAAAGGACTCATCCTTTCAAACATAGAAAATAAATATGAGAACAGCAGAAATATAAAATACGTGTGGGTCCTTCATATTTTGTTAATTATGATTCAACACAATAGGCATAGCTTCTGTTTCTTAGAATTATTACTTAAAATTAACATACCTTAATATCCTGGAAAGGGGAGAAATCTAGTCTGTGTGATCTTAAACCAAGAAAGCAATTCCTGCTAAAATATCTTATATTTAAATAAATAAACTGAGAATGTCTCAAGTTTTCTTTAATTATTGACTAATAGGATGGGCTTACTGTACCTAGAAGTGAGTTTTCTGCCTCTCAATGTCTGGACAACTGTGTGAAAGACAATGAAGGGAAAACCAAACACTTAGAAAAATGAGTTTAGATAATGTGACAGTTTTCTCAACACTCCAAATTCAATGGAAGAATTTAAAATGTCAAAGGGTCAAAGTTCACTTACATATAGTTGATATCTAAATACTACATGTGTAATCAACCTTCTTACTTTTTATTAATTTCATTACTAATTGCACAATAATTAATGTAATCACTAACAGGACCAAAAGTGTCCAACAAAAGCATGTAGTAAGTGCTCATGTATTGTGTGTTCACTGAATGAGTTAATTATTTCAAATACTTACTTATTTAATCATACAAAGTAAAAATAGGCTTTGAATATTGAGTGATTTCCAAATCTTACACAACATCTAGTTATAGACAAAATAGTCTTTGAATGTTTGAGTGATATGGCAGTTTCTATCACAGCAGACCAGTGATGATATATTTCAAGGCTGTACTCATGGGTGATTTATGTTCTATCAAGGAAAAATATTTAACTAATCCCTTATTAAATGCTAATTAAGAAGTAGTTGGTTAGGCAAAATCATCCATAATGGATTTAATTTGTTCTTAC
>NW_006922565.1:213191-218613 GCF_000298275.1 Orycteropus afer afer
AATTAGATAATTCTCTAAACAATTTCAATTGAGATTACTGTCTTGTTTTCTTCACACCATCTGAAATACTTTTCTCAATCATTTGAAAACATCTAAATCAAAAGAGAAAATATTACTGACATTTATTTTACTTATTTGATATTGCATCAAAATAAGTGAATCAATCTAGCAATAAATAGAAATTAAAATTTCCAGAAATCCTTTTTATTAATCATTTTACTAGACAGAGATTTGAAACAACAAATTAAAATATAAGATTTGGATAACAAATATTCTACACAAAAAATGTACAAGACCTCCACAGCTCAATAAAAGTGTTGTTGTTGTTGTTAGGTGCCATCAAGTTGGCTTCAACTCATAGAAACACTATGTACAACATAATGAAAGACTGCCTGGTCTTGCACTAACCTCACAATCCTTGTTATACCTGAGCCCATCATTGCAGCCATTGTATCAATCCATCTCATTGAAGCCTTCCCATTTTTTGCTGACTCTCCCCTTTACCAAGCATGATATTCTTCTCCAGGGAATGGTCCCTTCTGACAACAAGACCAAAGTAGGTGAGACAAAGTCTAGCCATTGTCACTTCCAAGGAGTATTCTGGCTGCACTTCCTCCAAGACAGATTTGTTAGTTCTCCTGGCAGTCCTTAGTATTATCAGCATTCTTCTCCAACACTGCAACTCAACAGCATCAACTCTTCCTTGGTCTCCCTTATTCACTGTCCAGCTTTCACATGCATATGAGGTGACTGAAAACAACATGGCTTGGGTTAGGTGCACTTTAGTCTTCAAAGAGACATCTTTGCTCTTCAGTGCTTTAAAGAGGTCTTTTGCAAAAGATTTGCCCAGTGCAATACCTTGTCTGATTTCTTGACTGCTGCTTCCATTGGCATTGATTATGGAAACAAGCAACTTGAAATCTTTGACAACTCCAATCTTTTCTCCATTTATCATGATGCTGCTGATTGATCCAGTTGTGAGGATTTTTGTTTTCTCTATATTGAGGTTTAATCCAAACTGCAGACTGTAGTCTTTAATCTTCATCTGTCAGTCCTTCAAGTCATCTTCCATTTCAGAAAGCAAGTCATCTGCAAATCACCAGTTTTTAATGACTCTCCAATCCTGATGATACTTTCTTCTTCATATAGTCCATTTCCTTGGATTTTTGCTCAGCATACAGATTGAATAAGTATGGGGAAAGGCTACAAATCTGACACACTCCCTTCCAGATTTTAACCATGCAGTATCCTCTTGTTCTGTTTGAATGACAGTTTCCTGGTCTATGTACAGGTTCTTCATGTACACAATGAACTGTTCTGGAATTCTCATTCTTTACAATATTTTTATGATTTTTTATGATCTAAACACTTGAATGACTTTGCATAGTCAGTAAAACACAAGTAAACATCTTTCTGGTGTTCTTTGCTTTCAGCAAAAGATGTCAGCTTTCTGACATCTTTTTAATTGCATTTGATATTAATGATATTATTTAATAATTTCTACATTCTGTGATATCACCTTTCTTGGAATGTGTACAAATATGGATCTCTTCCAGTCAGTTGGCTAGGTAGCTCTCTTCCAAATTTCTTGGCATACACATGTGAGTGCCTCTAGCATGGCATTGGTTTGTTGAAACATCTCAATAGGTATTCCATCAATTCCTGGAGGCTTGTTTTCCACCAATTCCTTCAGTGCAGCTTCAATTCTTTCCTTCAATACCATTGGTCCTTGATCACATGTCACATCTTGAAATGGATGAACATCAATTAGTTCTTTTTGGTACACTGATTCTTTGTATTCCTTCCATTTTATTTTGATGTTTCCTGAATCATTCAATATTTTGCCCATAGAATCTTTCAATATTGCAACTCAAGGCTTGAATTTTTTCTTCAGTTCTTTCAGCTTGAGGAATGGCAAGTGTATTCTTCCCTTTGATTTTCTAACTCCAGGTCTTTGCATATTTCATTATAATAATAATTGATTTTGTGTTTTGAGCTGCTCTTTGAAATGTTCTGTTCAGTTCTATTATCTTGTCATTTCTTCCATTTGCTTTAGCTACTATCTGTTCAAGAACAAGTTTCAGAATCTCTTCTGAGATCCATTTTAATCTTTTCTTCCTTACCTGTCTTTTTAATGACCTTTTGCTTTCTTTATGTACAGTGTTCTTGATGTCATCCCACAATTGTTCTGGTTTTTGGTCATCGGTGTTCAATGCATCAAATCTATTCTTTGGATGGTCTCTAAATTCAGGATATAATCAAGGTCAAATTTTGGCTCTTGTGGACTTGCTTTAATTGTCTTGAGCTTTAATTTGAACTTGTATATAAGCAATTGATTGTGTGTTCCATAGTCACCTCCTGGCCTTGTTTTGAATGAAAATATTGGGCTTCTCCATCACCTCTTGCCACAGATGTAGTCGATCTGATTCTTGTGTATTCCATCTGGTGACATCCATGTGTATAGCTGCTGTTTATGTTGTTTAGAAAAGGAATTTGCACTGAATAAGTTGTTGGTTTTGCAAAATTCTATCATGTGATCTCCAGCATCATTTCTATCACCAAGACCCTGTTTTCCAACCACTGGTGATTCTTCTTTTTTCCCCACTTTTGCATCGCAATTACCAGTAATAATCAACATATCTTAGTTTCATGTTTGGTCAATTCAGACTGCAGATCTTGGTAAAAATCTTCAATTTCTTCATCTTTGGCTTTGGTGGTTGGTGTGTAAATTTGAATAATAGTAATATTAACTGTTCTTCCTTGTAGGAATATGGATAGTATCCTATCACTGACAGCATTGTACCTCAGGATATATCTTGAAACATTCTTTGTGATAATTAATGCCACGTCATTCCTGTTCAATTTATCATTCCTAGCATAGTAGGTCATATGATTATTTGATTCAAAATGGCCAAAACCAGTCCATTTCAGCTCACTAATACCTAGGATATCAATCTTTATGTGTTCCATTTCATTTTTGACAACTTTCAATTTTCCTAGATTCATAATTTGTACATTCCTTGCCCTGATTGTTAATGCATGTTTCAGTTTTTTCTTCCCATTTTGAGTCATGCCACATCAGCAAATGGGGGTCCCAAAGGCTTTACTCAATCCACATCATTAAGGTCGATTCTTCTTTGAGGAGGCAGCTCTTCCCCAGTCATATCGTGAGTGTCTTCCGACCTGAGGAGCTCATCTTTGGCACTATATCAGACAAAGTTTCAAGACTATTCATAAAGTTTTCCAGTAACATATCACATAGTGCTTCACTGTTATTCATAACATTTCACTGGTAAATTCTTTGAGATGTGGATGGCCCCTTCCTTCTTCCAAGTCTGTCTTAGTCTGAAGGCTCCACTGAAACCTGTCCACCATGTGTGACCCTGCTGTTTGAAATAATGGTGACATAGCCTCCAGCCTCACAGCAACATGCAACCCACCACAGTACAACAAACTGACAAACATCATTCCCACATGATACTGCAAATTACTACAAAATTGTATAATTTACAAAACCACTGGTGAATCTTTCCATAAATCTACTTTCTAGGTGAGTGTGATGGTTAAGGTGTGTGTCAGCTTGGCTGGGCCATGATTCTTACTGCTTTGGCAGTTATGTAATGATGTAATTTGGCAGTTATATAATGATATAATCATCTTTCATCATGTGATCTGATGTGATCAGCCAATGAATTTTAGGAGGATTTTCCTCTGGTGTATAGCCTCTATTCAATATATTCATGAGCTTTCTGGTGAAGATCCCTTGCTTTCCCTGGATCCTGAATCTACTTTGTTGTCATCTGACCTCTGGTTCTTGGTATTTGTCAGTCTCCACAGCCTATGATCCAGCAGTTTGCCATCTGATTTGCTGATCTTGGATTTGTCAGAGCCTGAAGTTACATAGTCAAATAAGCCTCCAGCCTGAGTTCTGATGTATCATTTTGGGATTTGCCAGCCTCTGTAATTATATGAGCCATTTCCTTGAGATGAATCTCTTTTTATCACTTCACATATATATATATATATATATATGTGTGTGTGTGTGTGTGTGTGTGTGTGTGTGTTGCTAGGTGCATCAAGTTAGTTCTAACTCATAGTAAATCCATGTACAACAGAATGAAACACTGCCCAGTCATGCATCAGACTCACAATACTTGTGATGTTTGAGCCTATTTTTGTAGCCACTGTATCAATCCATCTTGTTGAGGATCATCCTCTTTTTCACTGACTTTCCACCTTACCAAGCATTATGTCCTTCTTCAAGGACTGGTGCATCCTGATGACAAAGGATGCGAGATGAAGTCTCACCATCCTCTCTTCTAAGGAGTATCTTGGCTGTACTTATTACGAAAAAGATTATATGCTTCATTGATTTTGCTTTTTTAAAGAACTCAGCATAAGACAATGAGTCAAAGAACACTATGGTAATTTTATTTTGCAATATTTTATTTAAGAATTCTTTTTAGGGCCTTTTTTAATAATCAAAATCATCAACTATTTCCTGCACTTTGTTTTGTATTCAATTTCTCAGTTTCCACTGTAGACTCCTTTTCTACTTCTTGATCTGAAAATGTTAGAGTTGGCAGGTTAAATCTGGTATCCTCTCTCTTCCTTCTCTCTTTCTTTGCAAGTAAACTTTCTGAGGCTCAAGGTTTAAACATCCGTCTGAAGACAACTCAACCATCTTTATTTCCAGCCTTCTTGAACTCTCTTACAATTCTAGACTCAGTGATATAATATAAATATTAATAAATAATAAAATCACTCTAACCCTAGAGTAAAAAGAATCTGCCTTGCCTCTTAATATCCTCTGACAAATTATGCAGTTATGCACTGGTCAGAATATTCAAACAAGACTTTACTATAGGCAGTAAAAAATAAAAGAAATAAACAAGGGAGTAATAATTAACTATATTATTTTACTGATGAACTGCCACTTGGCCTGCAGGGCCTAACTGCCATCCTCCTTAACTCATGACATGCTACCTTGAGTGCCATTCTCTGACCATCTTCATCTTCTAGTTCCTTAAAAGGTGCATGACATTTTATTTCCTATAAAAATTTAATTCTTTTATTCAGTTTCTAGTTATTATTCTCTGACAAGGATGGAAGCTGATCCATGGACACAGGAGTGCATTTCTACCAGAAACTATTTGTGTATTTGGCAATTCATTCTAATAGAATAAGTTTCAATATTTATATCGTGCCAAACAAACACTGCAACGTGTTCATCCTTCCTTCATTAATTGTGCTAAGCATTGTTGGTGTTCGTTCACTCAGAAGAAAATAGGGCTATCCTAGATGATCCAATGTCTTCTAGTAGATTTTTTGGTTTTTAGGAGAAAATTTGAAAGGTAGGACAATTTATATACACAGTTTTTATCTCAAATATTTGTATAATTTGTTAAATTAAAGCTAAATA
>NW_006922565.1:218713-219336 GCF_000298275.1 Orycteropus afer afer
GGACCGGACTCATAGTGACCCTTCCTTGGGTTTCTGAGGTAATATCACTATGGAAGTAGATTGCCCAATCTTCCTTCCAAGGAGTGGCTGATAGGTTTGAACTGCCAGCCTTCTGGTTAGCAGTCAAATGCCTTAGGCACTACGCTAACAGAATCCATTGACCTTCTCAAATTAGGCTTCTCAAATTTAATAAAGTAAGAACAAATTTCTGATTCTCCTCCTCCAATATACACTCCTTTACACTCCCTTATCTTCTTATCTCAATAAATGACACCATCATCCATCAGCTTTTCAAATTGAAATTTTATAATTCTTGATGATTCTTTTCTTTGCTAACACTATTAATCCATCAGTGTATCTTCTTAAATAATCCAGAAAACATATTTTATATGTATTCATTTCTTTCAGTCTCCAAAAGCAATAACCTAATGATTGTAACATGTATGAACTATTGCAGTAAGCTCTAAACTTCTCTTCTTGATTTCATTCTTACAGAGTGCATATCCCTGGGATATTCACCTCACAATAGTCAGAATAATAAATCAGATAATGACATTCATCTTCTTAAACTCTTCTAGCTGCTGACAAAAATTAACCATCTAACTCTCCTTTTTTTTTTTTTT
>NW_006922565.1:219721-222542 GCF_000298275.1 Orycteropus afer afer
ATGGCTTTTTCACTAGCTTTTTATTCTTCCCATCACAATATCCCTATAAATATCCTTACAACATGCCAATTTTTCTTCTATTACCCATATCCCACTTTAAATATCACCACTTCAAAAAGGCCATCTCTTTCTACAACACATTATCCTGGTTTAATTATCTGCTTAGCTCTTATCCCTTCCTGATATTATGAATTTTCACTTTTTTTTTTTTTTTTCCTTTGCAAAGTGTAAGACTGGCTATTTGAAATTTTTAAGTTGTTACTTGAACCTGGAGATTCGAAAGCAAACTAAACAGTTAAGGATTACTTTGTTGGTAGTTTGTCACCTTTCTTGCCAAGGTATATTATGGGGATGATGATGATGAATTTTTTTGATCACTTCATGTATTGGTAATGTTCCTTAGAGCTAAAATTTCCAGCAAGCAAGCACAGGTTATTTCAACCATGCTTGGCCAGTTACATTCATACACAAGGTGTCACTTATGTTCTTTACAATTTCCTCTTAATGATTTGACAAAGAACAGTAATATAAGAAACATGTATTTATGGAATTAAAATAATATGGAGTATATATTTATTTATTTGTGTGTTTTCTTGTTTATCTGAACAATTATAATGTTTCTTCTGGCAATTTATCTATATTTTATGACAAATAACTTTTTTGATGTGTACATTTCTGTTAAAGCTCTTGCTTATTTAATTCAGTTAGATTTTAATTCAGCCCTTCATTTAATTTCTATTTACATGTTTAGAGTATTTTAGAGTGAATTGATATTATTTGATAAAATAATTAAAGTAAGTTTATTCTGGAAAATGTGAACTCAAGATAAGTAAGTACCAATCGATAGGTTGGAGCATTTGTCCAACTAGTTGTAATATCATAAATGAGCTTAGTCAAACAGAACTAAAAATTTATATTTTGGAAAAACTAAATATATAAACTATTAATTCAATGATTTAAACATTATGAATGAAACAAAATACATATATTGAAAAAAAATTACACTTAGGGAAATATCTATTAGCCATTTCAGTAACTAATGGGAGCCAGCTTATGTAGATAAGTACACCATTTCTCAGACAGTAAGTTCCTCTTCATGGAAACTTACCTAATTTTTAGTAACAATTGTTTGAAGAATACAAAGAACTCATGATATTAAACTTTTCATAAAATACATTGGAACATGTATATTTATAGTACTCATGACTACATAAAAAAACAAATTCTAACAAATTCTAAATGAAAAACTTATCTTAGCTACTAGTTCATTCAGACTATACCTACATAACACCCAAATAATTTATTTACAAAATAATAAATAATTTTTTTCTCCATTTGTTGTTGCTATTGATATTTTTTTAACTGAATTGACTCTTTTTGGTCTGAATTGCTTTATTCTTTTGCTATTGTGTACAGATATTTTCAGTGTTGGCTATGAGCATTCAATGGCAAAACAAAGAACAAAAGTGAGAAAAAAAATGACTGTAGTACAGATTTTAAGAAACTTATTTTCCTGCTCACTGATCTCCTTTTATCTTCTGCCCATATGTTTCTGTGTTGCAGTTTTATCTCTTCCACACTTATGGAATTCTTTGGCAGGGGAAATGAATCCTGATGAGTTGGACTTGGTTAAATTACAGAAAGTTTTTAAGAAATTCAGATACCAAACATAGGACCTGGATTGCTATGTGTTGCAAGGACTTAACCTTCACTTGTCAACTGGCTCTGGCTTTTTGTTTATTTGTTTGCTTGGTATGTTTGATTTGATGACTATGTGTTTACAATGCTTAGTGATTGAACTGTGTTATTACTATTTGACAGACTTTGACCAAAACACAGGCTCATTTTTTTCCTCATTCACTGTATTTGTCCAACTGAAGGATATCTCAGTATTTTCAGAAGGAATATGGGTCCTATTAATAGATGGAAAGTGAACATTTCAAAGATATCAGCCACTCCACTGAAGGAAAATGGGGAAATCTACTTCCGTAAAGATATGGTGTCTTGGAAACCCAGTTGGGGTTGCTAGGAGTCAGAAATGACTCAGTGGCAGTGGGTTTGGTTTTGTTGTTTGGATGTGGACAGATAAAGAGTAGCCATGTCTATTAGAGTCAATGACAGCAATAGTGATATTCTTAGCACATTCACTGCTAGATAGCCATAAAAAGAGCATTACTTCATTCATTTTCTTGACCTATCACCTTAGAGAATTAGATTGCATATATCACAATTTTAGTGAGCTGCAGCTTTTCAGACTGAATGCAAAATATTCCTCCTATGTGAAGATGAAAGCATTTAAGTCAGTATATTTTTAGATGATCTTGAGTGATGAGGGCATGTATCTATAATTTCCTTCTCTTTCTCTCTCTCAATCTCTCTTTCTCTCTCTCTCTCTCACCTACACTAGGAATCTCTCTTTCATTGCCACTTTCACTTTTGCTCAGCCTAGAGTTGTTGAAGAAGAAATGATTTGGAGAACAGCTGAAAAAATTGCCATTTATTCCAACAAACATTCATGAAGCACACACTAAGTGTCAGTCATTAAGCTTTTCCATCCGTCTAATTATATTAATCATGATGGATATATATATATATATATATATATATATATATATATATATATGAAATTGTGCCATTATTTTGATCTTCTACAGGAGGCTAAGTTGAATGTTGCAAACCTACAAAGTTATTTTAATATGCAAGATCTGTCCCTATATTCCAGTTTTTGCTCTCTATATAGGGTCCTCATTAGTCTTTTGTTCCTTTTCTACTTAAGAGTTACAAATTGTCTTAGCTGGATTATCTACAAAAGCAAAATCAG
>NW_006922565.1:222677-225869 GCF_000298275.1 Orycteropus afer afer
GCTCATTGGGTTTCCAATGCTATAAATCTTTACAGAAATAGATTATCTCATTTTCCTCCCATGGAGCAGCTAGTGAGTTTTAGACACTGACTGTCTGTATTCTGGGCCAAAAAGCAACATCATGAGAAACAGAGAAAAGATTGAAGCTGTCAAAGATTCCATTTTATTTTGATTTACAATCAACACCCAGGGGAGCAGCAGTCAAGAAATCAAATGATGTATTTTAGTGGACAAATCTGCTACACAAAAAAGCTCTTTAAAGTGTTTAAGAGCAAAGATGTCATTTTGAAGACTAAAGTGAGCCTGACCCAAGCCATGGTTTTCAATAGTTTCATATGCAAGTGACAGCTGGACAATGAGTATGGAAGATTGAAGATGAATTGATGCTTTTGAATTGTAGCATTGACAAAGAATATTGAAAGGACCATGGACTGCAGATGAATGAACAAATCTGTCTTGGAGGAAGTATAGCCAGAACATTCTTTAGAGAGAATGGCTAGATTTTGTCTCTCACTCTGTGATCATGTTGTCAGAAGGATCAGTCTCTGGAGAAAGATCTCATGTTAGGTAGAGCAGAGAGTAAGTGAAAAAGGGGAAGACTCTCAACACAATGGATTGACACAATGGCTGCAACAATGGGCTTAGTAAGCATAGCAAGGATTGTGAGGCTAGCAGAGAACCAGGCAATGCTTCACTCTGTTGTATGTAGAGTCACTGAGTCAGAACTAACTTGATGGCACCTAAAAGCAACAACATATAGGTAGATAGATAGATAGATAGAGATAGATTGAGAGAGAGAGAGAGAGATTTACTTCAAGGATATAGCTCATACAATTTTTGGGCTGGCAGGCTGGAGACCTCTGCTTGTTCACAGAATTGTGAGAGCTGGAAAATCCAAAATCTGCAGGTCAGGTGGTAGACTAAGACTTCTGCAAGCTTACATCCAAGGTCCAGATGTCCGGAGAAATAAAGAGTGCAGGGTCAAGAAAGAACAAACTCTGCCAGAACATCCATTTATAGTCTGGAAGCAGACAACATCCCTAAGGAAACTCCCATTTCAACTTATTGGTTGATTACTTCAAAATGAATCACGGAAGGTCATTACATTACATTACATTACATAACAGCAGCCAGTCCAACATGTGTCCTAACCACTGAAAATCAGAGCCTACTCAAGTTGACACATAAAATTAACTATCACACAAGTATACAAGGAAATTTATCTCATTAATAAAGAACTTGGGCATCTAAGATAAGGAAACATTTCTTCAATTTAATCATTTTCATTAATTCTTTATGTGATTTTTTTAAAAATCTTCTCAAATTTTCTCTCTTTATCTTTTGCTTTGCTGAAACATATTCTCATTCTTCTTCATAGCAGTTTCTGAGTACTGATGAGGTTTATCAAAATTATGTGGGTTTTAATTAATAGATTCATCTTAAAGAATTAATTATAGGAGCACATTCTGCTTAAAACTATTATAATTCTTTTTTGTTGTTGTCATTAATTGCCAAAATGTTTAAGTCACACTTTAATCCGTGATAAATATAGAATATGTGACAACTCTATAAATAATGAGCACTGAGCTCTTGTGGACTTATAATACACATTACTATGATAGCTCAGTTGTGAGCAATAGTATGCTTTTATTACATGGAACAATGTTTATCTTGTAATGACTTACACTTCTCTCTTTACCTTGACCCTTAGAAAGACCAAAAATGATTTTTCTGCAAACTTTTAGCTATGACATGTCTTCCTTTGTGGTAATTTTCCCACATGATTAGTTTTACTCTCCTGTGCTTATTATATTTTGCCTAAGTTTTAATGAATGCTTTTACAATTATTCTATTTATTTCACACTTGTTACACTGGGGAAGAAAATCAATAACGAATTTGATGACTAACTCTGAAAAATTCCTCATGCTAAGCCATATTTTATAAAGTGGTTATTCGATATAAATAAGAAATTCTTGTTTTCTACAGAGGTGATATGGAGGGACTAGTTCTCAATAACTTTAAAACATTACAAGTAGACAATTTAGCTAACTGCGAAGTTAGAAGAAGCACAGTTAAAAAGTTCAAAGTGACTATCCTCACTTCTGACACCACTAGAGAATTCTAAATATTTCCAACACCACCCCCATGTATGATAATTCATTAGAAAGACTCATGCAACTCACTGAAAGCTGTTATACTCAGTTACTGTTTATTTTAGAGTAACAGTACAGATTAAAATCAGCCAAAGGAAGAGGTGTATAGGGTAGCGTGGTGGTTAAGTTTGTGTATCAACTAGGCTAGGCCAAGTTGAGTGGCTGGGCAGCTGGATACAGTATTCCCCAACATGTGACTGGTAATGAACTCCATGGTGGAATCTACTGTGAGCAGCTGAGTAGCTGTCTTTGGGTATGTGGTCTGCTTCCTGTACATAAGAAACAGCTTTGCAACTGGCCTTGTGCCTATGGCATGCTTGGATCCTATATATAGTCTTGTCATTGCTCAGCAGCCTGCCATGTTCTGCTGACCTTGGGACTATCAGTGGACTTGAATTAATGGCCTAGTGTGTGGTTTGGTAACATTGGGACTGTGTCATTTTATTTGTTGACTTTGGGCCTGTTAGCCTCAGCAGTCAGTGGCTGCCTAAGTGAAGAAAAGCCTCTAGCTTCAGTGGGCCAGGAGCAAGAGGCAGAGCTGAAGGCCAAGGTAGAGGGGCTTTCACACAGTTCCTAGAGTCTAGCACTTTGAACTCGGACTTAATGCCTCCAAACTGTAAGAGAATAAACTCTTGTTTGTTAAAGTCATCCCATTTGTGGTATATTCTTGTCAGAGTGACACTGGGCAAACAGAACAGGTAGTGTCCAGGAAGGTTCTAAACACACAGAGCTTCCAGTTCCTTATCCATGGAGTCAAGACAATGTTATTCTCACAGAATCAGTATGTGGCAATACACATGTAGTATTGCCTCAGCATTCAGAAAAACAAACAAACTCACTGCCGTGGAGTTGACTAGATTCATAGTGATCCCTCATTGGGTTTCCAAGGCAGTAACTCTACAGAAGTAGATTGCCCAGATTCCTTGGAAGGAAGATTGGGCAATCTATTTCCCTATAGATACCACTATAAAACCCCAAGGAGGGGTCGCTATGAGTCAAATGGACTGGCCAGCAGTGAGTTGTTTTTTTTTTTTTTTT
>NW_006922565.1:225969-234395 GCF_000298275.1 Orycteropus afer afer
GAAGTTATAAATCAAACTGTTGTTCCTCCTCTTCTGGCTAGCCTTCACTCTAAGACTGTCTTGTATGGCCAGTTCCCACCATAAATCATATTCTTAGACTATCTGGTGACCCAAGGTCTCCAGGAAAAGAAAGACACTTCTATTAGCAATCTATTCCAAGGGTTACAGGATTACCTTCTAGAAGCTAAGGACAAAGGCCAGATCTCCTATGGGAAAAATTAAATTATTTATTATACAGAAGAAAAAAAAAGAGAGAGAGAGATGAATACTACCTTCAGTAAAACTATTTGAATAGGGATATTTCATAGCTTAGATTAAGTTATAGGCATCAGATTTATAATCCTGTTTAAAATACCTAAAAATCTTGGACAAAATATATAAAAGAATGATTGTAAAGATATTGTATATATTGCAACAAAGGATAGTGATTTCAGAGAGTTGGGAAACACAGGAGATAATTCCTAGGATTGTTATACCTTTGTGCCTAGAGAGAATCCCCAGGCTGTGGCACAATGAATGGAAAGATAGAAAAAAAAAAAAAAAAGAATGAATATGTAGCAAAGTAATATTAATTGTCCATGATTGAAGGTTGAGCAATCTCCTTCTGTACTGATACTGCCTCAGAAACCCAAGATGGGGTCACTATGAGTCGGGTCTGACTCAATGGCACATAACAACAACAACTTGAGCATAGATAGAAAGAAACTGGGGGAAATAAAAAGAATAGCATCAGTGAACAATGAGAAAACTTCAAGTTGCCAAATACACATATCATTAGAACGCCTAAAGAAGAAGACAAGTGGGAGAGATATAAATAATATTTGAAAAATAAGGATGAATATTTTCCACATTTGATAAAAATTATAAAACCATCGAACCATGAAATTCAACAGTCCCAAAGCAGAAAAAACATAAAGAACACTATACCAAGACACATCACAATCGAATTGCTTAAAACCACTGATAAAGTTAAAATCAAACACCCAGAGAAAAAGATAAATTATATGCAAAGACACAAGACGAGAACAATGTAAAACTTTATTTTGGAATTGTATAGGGTCACTATTCATCAAAATCAACTCCATAGTAGTTGATTTGGTTCTATACCCAATGAAACTATCTTTCAAAAGTAATAACAAAACATTGAGTAGTCAGCCATGCAAAAGCTAAAATAATTCATTTCCAGCAGACTTGCACTGCAAAAAAATCTACATTTAGTGCTATGTACCAAAATATAAATTCAAACTGAATCATAGATTTAATGTAAAATTAGATATATAAATTTTGGAAGAAATATTGGAGAAACATCTTTGTTACTTGGTTGGGAAACTATCCTGAGATGAGACATCAAAAGCCCAATAATTAAAAGAAAAAGATGATAATTGGGTATTATCAAAATCAAGAACTTCTCTTCCTCAAAAGGCATTGTTAAGAGAATGAAAAGAGCAGATTGAGGTAAAATATTTACTAATCAAACATCTGAAAAAAACAGCTTTTATTTAGAATATATATGAGTTACCAAATCTAGTGAAGAAAACAATCAACTCTTTAAAATGTAGGCAAAAAATAGAACATAGAACATACAGTTTACAAAAGAAGCTAATGAATGTGAATGCCACATGAAAAATGCTCAGTATCATTCATTATTGTATGTTGTTAAGTGGATTCTGAATCTTAGACACTCTATATAACAGCATAGAACTGCTCCACCAAGTTGCCTAGCCTGCAATATTTATGGGAGCAGATTGATAGGTCTTTTCTTCCATGGAGTTGCTTCTGGGTTTTAATCACCAATGTTTTAGTTAGCACATGAGCACTTTAACCATTGTGCAGCCACATCTCCTTCAGTCATCACTCAAATTAAAAAATAAAATAAAAGAAAAAAAATAAGCTCACTGTTATCAATTTGATTCTGACTCAGAGCAACCCCTATTAGGTTTCTAAATCTTTACGGAAGCAAACTGTCCCATCTTTCTTCTGCAGAGCAGCTGGTGTGTTGAACCACTGATATTGGTTAGCAGACAAATGCGTTAATCACTACACCACCAGAACTACTTTCAGTAACCACTAGAGAAATGCAAACTAAAATTACAATGAGAGTGTTGATGCTGTTATTAGGTGCAGTCTAGTAGGTTCTGACTTAGAGCAATCCTATGTACAACAGAGTGAAGTTCTGGTCCTGCACCATCCTCACAATTCTTGTTACACTATGTTATGCAGCCACTGTGTCAATTCACATTCCTCTTTCTCACTGACCCTCTACTTTACGAAGCCTGATATCCTTCCCAGAATAGTGGTGCCCCCGAAAAATATGAGCAAAGTAAGTCTTACCATCCTCCATTCTAAGGAACATTCTGGCTGGACTTCTTCTAAGACATACTTGTTCATTCTTCTGACAGGCCATAGTACATTCAATATTCTTCAGGAACACTATAATTCTAGTGCATCAATTCTTGAGTCTTCTTTATTCATTTTCCAGCTGTCACACACATTAGAGGTGACTGAAAATACTTGAGCCAGGCACACCTTCATCCTCAAAGTGCTATTTTTCCTTTTTAACACTTTAAACTGGTCCCTCCAGCAGTTTTGCCAAATATAATACATCATTTGACTTTTGACTGTTGCTTCCATGGGTATTAAATGTGGATCCAAGTAAAATGAAATCCTTGACAATATCAATCTTTTCTCCATTTATCATGATGCTGCTTTTTGGTCCAGTTGTGAGGATTTGTGGGTTTATCTATCTATTTATTTATTTATTAATGTTGAAATGTAATCCATACTAAAGGCTATAGTCTTTGATCTGCATCAGTAAGTGCTTCAAGTCTTTTTCACTTTCATTAAGTAAGATGGTGTCATCTTCATATCGCAAGTTGTTAATGAGTCTTCCTCTAATCCTGATGTTGCATACTTCTTCATATTGTCCTGCTTCTCAGATTATTTGCTCAGCACACAGATTTAATAATTATTGTGAAAGATATAACCCTGTGGTGCACCCCTTTCATGATTTTAAACATTGCAATATCCTCTTGTTCTGTTCAAATGACTACCTGTTGGTCTTTATACAGTTCTAGAGGAATAAAATTAAGTAAGTGTTTTGGAATTTATGTCTTTTGGAATGTTATCCATAATCAAATGCTTTTACATAATCAGTAAAACACAGGTAAACATATTTCTGGTATTCTGTGCTTTCAGCCAAGATCCATCTGACAATGTTCTCTTCTGAAGCTAGCTTGAATGTCTGGCAGATCCCTGTCTATGTACTACTGCAACAGTTTTTGAATTATCTTTGGCAAAATTTTACTTGTGTATGATATTAATGACATTCTTTGATAATTTCCACATTCTGTTTCATCACTGTGTAGTTAAGGTTATGTGTCAACTTGGTTGGGCCTGGTTTTGAGTGGCTGGGCAGCTGGTTGTAGTTATTCCTCATGATGAGACTGTCAATAAGCTCCATGGTGGAATCTGCTGGGAGCAGCTGAGTAGTTGCTTTAGGGATGTGGTCTGCTTCCAGTATATAAGAAGCAGCTTTGAGGAAAGTCTCTAGCTTTTGACATGCTTGAATCCTGCATGTATCTGGGTTGTTCAATAGCCCACTATGTTGTCTCCAGATCTTTAGACATGTAATGGACTTGAATCAGTGGCCGCCTGTGTGCATGGTTTGGTAATATCAAGACTGTGCCTTTTTATTTGTTGAACTTTGTGTTTGTCAGCCCTAGCAGCCACCAGCTGCCTGAGTGAAGAAAGCCTCCAGCTTCAGTGGGCCGGGAACAAGAGGCAGACTTGAAGCCCAAGGTTGAGGGGATTTTACCCAGACCCTAGAAACTGGCATTTTGAACTTGGGCTTCTAACTTCCAAAACTGTAAGAGAATAAACTCCTGCTTGTTTAAGCCATCCCATCTGTGGTATTTCTGTTAGAGTGGCATGAGGTAAACAAAACAGTCATCTTTCTTTGGAGTGTGCAAAATATGGATCTCTTCCCATAGGTTGTCTAGATAGCTTTATTCCACATTTCTTTGCATAGATAAGTGAGTACTTCCAATGTTGCATCTGTTTGTTGAAACATCTTACTTGGAATTCTGTCCATTTTTGGAGCCTTGTTTTTCACCAATGCTTTTATTGCAGCTTGGACTTCTTCCTTCATAACATCAGTTCTTGATCATAGGCTGCCTCCACAAATGATTGAATATTGACCAATTACTTTTAGTATTCTGTTCAATATTCAATTATTTTCAAAATAATGTTCAAAAATATCAAATTATTTTAACATTCTATGTATTCCTTCCATCTTCTTTTGATAGTTTTTGTGTCATTCAGTATTTTGCCCATAGAATCCTTTAGTATTGCAACTTTAGGCCTGAAATTTTTCTTCTGTTCTTTCAGCTTGAGAAATGCCAAACATGTTCTTCTCTATTGGTTTTCTAACTCCAGGTCTTCACACATTTCATTATAATACTTTACTTTGTCTTTTCAAACTGTCCTTTGAAATCTTCTGTTCAGCTCTTTCATTTAATTGTTTCTTCCATTCACTTTTAGTACTCTATATTCAAGAGCAAGTTTCAGAATTTCTTCTGTCATCCATTTTGGTCTTTTCTTCCTTTCCTTCCTTTTTAATGACCTTTTACTTCCTTCATGTACAATATCCTTGATGATATCCCACAGCTTGTCTGGTCTTTGGTCATTGATGTTCACTGAATGTAATCTGCTCTTGAGATGGTCTCTAAATTAAGGTGAGATACACTCAAGGTTGTATTTTGCCTATTGTGAATTTGCCTATAATTTTCTTCAGCTCAACTTGAACTTGCTTATGACCAATTGATGGACTTTTCCACTGTTGGCCTTGTTCTGACTAATGATATTGAACTTCTACATCATTTCTTTCCACAGATGCAGTTGACTTGATTCCTGTGTATTCCATCTGGCAAGGTCCACATATATAGTCATCATTTATGTTGTTGGATAAAGATATTTGCAATGAATTAATCGTTGGTCTTGCAAAATTTTATCTATAGATCATTATTTTTTCCCAAGTTTTACATTTCAATAATCAATAATTATCAATACATCTGGATTGCATGTTTGATCAATTTCAGACTGCAGATGTTGGAAAAAAATATTTAAGTTCTTCATCTTTGATATTAGTGGTTGGTGCCTAAATTCAAATAATGGTTGTATTAACTGGTCTTCCTTGTATATATATGAATATTATCTATCACTGACAGCATTGTACTTCAGGATAAGTCTTGATATGTTCTTTTTGACCACATATGTGAGGCCATTCCTTTTCAATTTGTCATTCCCAGTACAGCAGACCAACTAACTGTCAAATTCAAAATGGCCAATACCAGCCCATTTCTGCCCACTAATGTATAGGATATCGAACTTTATGTTTCCATTTAATTATTGACAACTTGTAATTTTCCTAAATTCATATTTAGTAAATTCAAACTTCTGATCATTAATGGATGTTTGTAGCTGTTACTTCTTATTCTGAGTTGTGTCACATTATCATATGAAGGTCCAGAAAGCTTTATTCCATACAGGTCATTAGACTCTACTTAGCTTGTTCAAGTGTGATGAACCACCTTATGATTGTCAAAAAGGAGAAGCAAAGATAGAATTATTGACCAACTACTTCAGGAACATTTTATGAGTTCTAGCATCTCATTTATAATTATGTTGCTTTGTACAGCTATCAAGGCCCAAAGAGAGACTAGACTTAGAGTATTAAGTGCTATCAAAGAAACGACAGCTTTAGGTATTGTGACTTGTCATTTGCTATGGGATTTACTAAATATGCTCATGAAAAAAAAAATGCAATATAGCGAAAGAGGAACAGGTGTTGTACTAATTGGATGTATTTCTTGATCACATATTACAACAAATCAGAATATCATTATGTTTCCAATTTGAACAAGACAAAATTGGCATATTTGTACATCATAAGTCATTCTTGTGACTCCAAGAGAGTCAAATAAGCTTTAAGGTCATGTTTCTCAAACATCTGTAGTAAACACTCACACACATATTTATCTACATAGTGACTTTTCCTCCCCTTGTCACTAATAAATTATAGTATTCTAATAGAATAATAGAACATTATTTTACTCATATAGATTGAAATATTTGTGGTGACGTTAACACACTTACATTGGAAAACCTCAAAAAATAAGCAGATATTTTAAAATTATAACCAGTAATTAACACTTTAGATAAATAGGTAAGAGAGAGTGCTTAGAACCTTAGAATTTTAAATTTATTCTCCATATATGTTTAACCACAATTGAGAAGATTGACTTGAGACTTGACTCTTTTTTTTTTTTTTTCTCACAGCATTCCGCACTTCTGCAATCAATCATCTATTCTCCAGATTCTAAAAGAGGATTAAGTCATCTCACCTTGTAGCTGCCACGTTCACCAGTCTTAGAGTTTTGGATTTTCTTATTATGAAAGGATCCTTGTCTACATTCCTAAGACAATTGCAATGGTTCAGAACCTTGTCATTTTCAACTGTTGTCAACGCCATTTGCACAA
The DNA here is from genome assembly GCF_000298275.1 of Orycteropus afer afer. Taxonomy (NCBI): domain Eukaryota; kingdom Metazoa; phylum Chordata; class Mammalia; order Tubulidentata; family Orycteropodidae; genus Orycteropus; species Orycteropus afer. The sequence goes on from NW_006922565.1 coordinate 232,507, forward strand.
GAGCCATAAAATTGACTCTCTGATCCCAACATCTGCGTTTCTCCAACCTATGCAACAAATGCTTGTCAAATTAAATTCCAAATTTCTTCTTTAATTAAACTTTCAAGAACTTTTTAAAATGTTGTCCCATCTTACCAAATATACATTGATTTTTCTTTCTTACAAAACCCTTTATGTTATAACCTTTTACTACTTAGCTATTCTTACTCTCATACCATTCCAATATTTATTTTGAGTAAATCATTTCCCCATTTTTCTATACCTCTGGACTTCTATTATATCTTTTCACCTGAACATGAAGATAACTCTAGTACCTCTGACTAGTCAGACTTCATTTTCTACTAGGTGCTGCTCAAATGCTAGAGTCTTTTTACTTCCTTCCAGATTATAACAGTTTAACTTAATGCTTAATAGTAAGCAACCTCCATTCCTTGGAAGGAAGAAAGGTTGGGCAATCTACTTCTGTAGTGATACTGTCTTGGAAACCCAAGAAGGCGTTGCTATGAGTCCGATCTGACTCCACAGCAATGAGTTTGGTTATTTATTTTATTTTATTCTTTTTGTCTTAAGGAGCTCTGGTGATGCAGTCCTCAGTACTCAGTGTAGGCACTTTGAAACCACCAGCAACTCTGCATGAGTAAGATACTTCAGTCTGCTTCCATAAAGATTTCAGCCTTGGAAACTCTGTGATGCAGTTCTACTCTCTGCAGGATCACTATGAGTAGGAATCGAATCTATGGCAATGGATTTAGGCTTTTTGGTTTCTTTTTCCCTATCAGTTATTGTCACTTGTGGGTATTACCTCCTCACTAATCTTACTAAAAGGAGCTCTGGTAGCATAGTGCCTAAGGCATTTGACTGCTAACCAGAAGTCTGGTGGTTCAAGCTCACCAGCCACTCCTTGGAAGGAAAATTGGGCAATCTACTCCTGTAGTGGTAGTGCCTTAGAAATTTATTAGCTCTCTGTGTAGTCAAAGTTAAATTGGTGTCTTTGAACACTAGATTATAGAGGCAAAGGCACTAAATTCTGACTCATAAAACCTAGTCTCTTGTTTTATCTCTACCACAATTAATAAATTACTTTTCAAATATTTTCCAAGCTCTGGTAGCATAGTGCCTAAGGCCCTTGACTGCTAACCAAATGGTTGTCAGTGAAAACCCACCAGCCACTCCTTGGAATGAAGGTTGGGCAATCTATTTCTGTAGTGATGCTGTCTCAAAAACCCAAGGAGGAGTTGCTGTGAGTTGGGGCTGATTTGATGGCACATAACAATGACAACAACAACTATTTATTGAGTTATTTTGTGCTGGATACTGGAGTTTCAATATTGAAGAAGATAAGCTTGACGTTCATCCTCACAGATCTTACATTATAAGTAAAGTTGTTCATAGAATGAGATTTTGTATCAAATTACCTGTGTTAAATCTATAACATACTATTTATCCTGCAAAATATTTATTTACTTTATTTTATTTTTTTCTTTTCTTATAGAATTACTTTAATAGTATCTTTCTCATATGGCTGATGTGACAGCATATTTCATTAATTCCAAGAAACTCCTTTTTTTTTTTCCCTGCTCAAATTTCAACATCTTTGGGATTAGAATGTAAGTGTATGATCAAGGATGTTTCTTGATTACATTGTAACATTTTTTATATAAAATAAGGGGCACCTTATATTCTATAATATAACCATTGCCCTCAAGTCATTTTTGACTCATAGTGACTCTGTTATTGTTATTTGCCATCAAGTCGGCCTCTACTCATAGTGACCCCTTCTTGGGTTTCCAAGGCAGTATCACTACGGAAGTAGGAATGCCCAACCTTCCTTCCGAGGAGTGGCTGGTGGGTTTGAACCGCCAGTCTTCTGGTTAGCAGTCAAGTGCCTT
>NW_006922565.1:234495-241738 GCF_000298275.1 Orycteropus afer afer
TGTTGTTATTTGCCATCAAGTCGGCCCCTACTCATAGTGACCCCTTCTTGGGTTTCCAAGGCAGTATCACTACGGAAGTAGGAATGCCCAACCTTCCTTTCGAGGAGTGGCTGGTGGGTTTGAACCGCCAGTCTTCTGGTTAGCAGTCAAGTGCCTTAGGCACTATGCTACCAGAGCTCCATAATGACTCTATAGAACAGAAAAGAACTTCTTCTTAGTATTTCTAAGGCTGTAATATTTTCAGAAGCAGACTGCCACATTTTCTCCTATGGAGCAGCTGATAGGTTTAAATGGCTGAGTTTTGGTTACCATGCAAGCACTTACCCACTGTGCCACCAGGGATCCTTATTCTATGGTATAGAGTAATATATATTAGGCATTTATTTAAGAGCCTGGAACGTGGTAAGAGTTATAAATAATTATTATTAGTAGCAAGGATATCAGTAGTTCGGCAGTAGAATTCTCATTTTCCATAATAGAAACCTGAATTTGATTCTCAGACAATACACCCTGTTCATTGTTACCACACATCTGTCACTGGAAACTTGTATATTGCTATGATGCTAAAGAGGTTTCTGGGGAGCTTCCAGATTAGGATGTACTAGGAGGAAAGACCTGGCGATCACTTCCAAAAATCAGCCAATGAAAACTCTATGGATCCCAATGGTCTGATCTGCAACTGATCATGGGGTGGCAGAGGGCCAGGTAGTATTTTGTTCTGTTGTGCATGGGATCATCATGATTTGAGGGTTTACTTAATGGCAGCTAATAACAACAATGTAGTAGCAGGGAGAGAATACAGACTAGTAGACAGATTATAGAGAAATTAAGAGTTTTTCAGGTAATACAAAGCCAAGCCAAGCACAGGATGATACGAGAGTAGTTCAGAATAAGGCAGTCCTAATATCTGTCTTACAGATGACTGTGTTTGTCTTTTAATGTTATGTAAATTTTCCCTCATTTTGAAACCAACCCCTATTCACAAACAAATTCTGCATCAGTCATCTTCACTTGCTGCATGTTCAGTTTTGAAATCATTGAAAAGGCTTCCAGCCTTTCCTCACACTAACCCAAACCTATTGCCCGTTGCTAATGAGTTGATTCCAACTCATACTGACCCTGTAAGACAGAGTAGAAATGACCCATAGGGTTTCCAAGGCTGTACTCCTTATGGAAGCAAACTGCCACATCTTTCTCCCATAGAATCGCTGGTGCGCTCAAACCACCAAATTTGGGTTAGCAGCAGAGTGCTTAACAACTGCACCATCAGGGTTCCCTTTCATGCACTAAAGCAAAGCTAAATAAGAGCCATAAGCAACTCTTCCGACTTACCTACAAATTCATAAAGACACATTTAGGAACAACAAATCTTGTTCATAACCTGGGGACAATTCAAACTTCGGGACTCTAATGAGTTCCTAAAGCATGACTTGTAAGATGGTGACAAATAGAGGAACATGATTTAGTTGGGAAAAAAATGACAAGGAGAGAGGAAATAGCATGTGCAAAACCCAGAGAAGAAAGTGAGTAATTTTATTTTATAAATTATTACCTATGTTATAAAATTAGATTTTCTAAATTTATAAATTCTTTCATAAATTTTATAAATTATACAATAAAAACCAAAACCAAACTCACTGCCGTCGAGTGGGATCCGAGCCATAGTGACCCCTTCTTGGGTTTCTGAGGAGGTTATCACTATGGAGGTAGATTGTCCAATCCTCCAAATCCATTGCTATTAAGTCAATTTTGTCTCATAGCAACCCAACGGGACAAAGTAGAACCACCCCGTAGGGTTTCCAAGGCTGCAAATCTTTTTTTTTTTTAATTTTTATTGTGATTTGTGTGAAACTTCACAGAGTAAATTCATTTTCCATACAGTAGTTCATATATATTTTGCTTCATGACATTTACTGCAATTCCCCACAATGTAATAGCTCTCTTCCCATTTCCTCCCTCATAGTTACCTCTTCCTTGTGTCCTTCCCTCCCATGCACTCCTGTCCCTCTAGAGCTGTCTCCCTATTCAAACAGTACGCTTTGTTCTCCCACAATTGACAGCTCTCAGGAGTGTATCTGCCTGATGTAAATGTTCATTCCATATGCTTGTCTATTGTTTGGCTGGAAGCCACAGGAAAATAAATAAATAAATAAATAAACTCACTGACATTGAGTCGATCTCGGCTCACAGTGACCCCTCCTTGGGTTTCCGTGGTGGTATCTCTATGGAAGTAGATTGCCCAATCTTCCTTCCAAGGAGTGGCTGGTGGGTTTGAACTGGTCAGCAGTCAAATGCCTTAGACACCACATCCACCAGAGCTTCAGTAGTGAATTTAATTCCAGATGTGAGGGTAACTAGGGGCCAAAGGCCCAGGAGTATCATGAGGCTCTGTCAGACCGGCAAACCTGGTTGTTTTCATGATTTTGAGTTTTGTTACACATTGCTCCACTCTATACAGGATCTCATGTGTTGATCCTGTTCCAAGTGATTGACAGTGGTAGCCAGACACCATCTAGTTCTGGTCTCATGATCACATAGCCTGAGAATCTCAAGGTCTACCAGTCCCTAGGACTAATTATTTCCATCTTTGGTTTTCTTCATTATTCTTTGCTGTGGACAAGGAGAGACCCATCTTTGCATCTAGATGGCCTCTTGCAAATTTTTAAGACCCCAGTCCCTATTCACCAAAATAGGATGCAGAACAATGTTTTTGCATAGTATGTTATGTCAATTGAGCTTGATGTCCCCTGTGATCATGGTCCTGAGCCCACAGGTCCAACTACTTGCTCTGTCTGGGTAATTGGAAGCCACCACAACCTTGCCCTTGTCAACTCTGCTATATACCTGGACGTTCTTATATGCATGTAAAAACATTGTCTGCTAACTTTATTCACAGTCATGGGCACACTTCCGCCTTCCTAGACATATTTGATGATTCACAAAGCTGTAAATCTTGATGGAGGCAGACTATCTCATCTTTCTCCCATTGAATGGCTGGTGAATTCAAATTCTCAATCTTTTGGCTAGGAGCCAAATGTTTTGACCACTGTGCCACCATCAGAAAACTAAACTCACTTCCATTGAGTAGATTCCAACTCATAGGGACCCATATACATGTAAACAAATACACCTATATACATATATTCACATGTATATGGACACACATAGGAACACACACACACATACATATAAATACACACATATACACAATGATATAAACACACATACACACATAAACAAATGCATACATAACACACATGCACACATACATGTACACATAATTATACACACATATATGCATATATATACACACATACACATATTGTTGTTATTATGTGCCATCAAGTCAGCCCTGACTCAGCAACCCCTCCTTGGTTTTCCGAGGCAGTATCACTCCAGAAGTAGATTGTCCAACTTTCCTTCCGGGGAGTGCTGGTGGTTTTGAACTGTCAGCCTTCTGGTTAACAATCAAGTGTTTTAGGCACTACGCTACCAGACATACGTATACACACATATACACACACACATATACAATACACACACATATACATACACACACATATACATACACATAAATAAATGCACAGTATAACCTGTGAAAGGAAGAAACCTGTCAGAGAAGGAAAATTCAAATATTTTCTGCTAAATAGAATGACAAGGAGCTCTGGTAGTGTAATGGATAAGGCATTTGGCTGCTCACCAGAAGGTCAACGGTCCAAACCCACCAGCTGCTCCAAGAGAGGAAGATGAAGCAATCTACTTCCATGAATATTTACAGCCTTGCAAACTCAATGGGTGTTGCTGAGATTCAGAACTGAAAAGTGATAACTATACCCTATCAAAGGTGGAAAATTTTTGAGACCTGAAAAAACAAGAGAGTCCTGTCATTGTACATATACTGAAAATATCTTACTTCTTTAAATAAATTGCTAACCCTGGTTAAGTGCTATAATATCAAAGAAAAGGAAAGCAAAGAGAAAGCCAACGTGTCTACTTGGCTTCTCTTTCAAGGAATTCCTTGAAATATATTTGAAAATCATTACTTTTGATTTCTCTAACTTCTCTAAATCAAAATTTAGCTCTATCCTCATATCATTCTCTATTCCCAGCAGTCATGTCATGTCCTTTGATCTCAGAATATAAAACTTATACAGTTCTCTTACATTTATTGTGTACATGAAAGTATCCTAAAAATGAGCATATGAAATTATAAGTGCATTTTACAGAAGTTACACAAATGCCTCTGCCACGGTGTCTCTTCTAAGGACATCCAGGCTAAAATATTTCTTTTCTAATATTCTTCTTCCTAGTTCTTTTTCTTTTTACTTCATTCTAGAGTAGAGCCATAAGAAAGATACAGATATAACCATGGCCACTTTGTAAGTGAGATGGAAGAAAGACAATAATTTTCATAGCTAGCCTCCAGTGTTGTTCCTAGATGAATGACTCTTCATGCTCAGAGGATGAGTGCAAAAAGGACATGGAGGAAGTATCTTCTGACCTCCTCCAATCTCACGAGGGGGAAACAGAGTCATCATCAACCATACCACCAGCCTCCAACCTTTTTACTATTGCACCAATTGTCCCTTACACAACACTCCACTGGGTTTAGTAATTCTAATTTGTTGCAGTGTCCACACAGAACTCACAGACAATACTTATGATTACAGGGTTTGTTAAGGAAGTGACAGGCTACCATTCAGCTTTAGTAACAAGCTCAGGATATAGTTCCTCAATAAGGATGCCCTCAGGCCCTCTCTGGCCCTTGGCCTCTGTCCTGCTCGGGAAAGTGTTTCAAAGCTCTTTTAGCTCTGCCAATAAGTATACCTACATGTATCCCACTCCACTAGCAAGGCTCCTGCCCAAGGGCACTCAGCGTTCTTTCTCCATGCACCAGAAAGCCCACCACTCTGTCTTGTGACTCTTGTTCCACTGCCACCATCTCTCTGCCAGGGCATCTCTTCTAAGGAGGTCCAGTGCAGGGACCTCAGGGCCAAGGATGTGCTCCACTTCACCTCAAGCTCTTCTCTCTTGATGGCAGTGACATCTCCCCCTCTGTTTCTAGCAGTGCTCGTTTTAAGCCCAGCAGCATGCCAAAACTAACCAATCCTTGCATTAGAGTTCCATGCACCTTATTTGCATGGTCCCACCTAGTAATCTGGGGAGTTACAAAGATTATGGCTGGAAAAGCCATACTAAGTAATTCACTGCACCACTGAGATTTGACATTTTTTTTTTTCTTAATAGACACGATAATTTTCTGAAAGATTTATAGAGAAGTAGTTAAGATCAAGTAGATTATTCATATTGCCTATGGGCTGTACCTACATACAAGTTTGTAAAAACTAGAATATCTCCATGGAATATAACAATTCCCATATTGCACTCAATGATTTGGTCTTAGCAGACAGGGTATTACAATGAAAGAACACAAAATTCAGTATTACGGGTTGAATTGTGTCCCGAATATATGATATGTTGAATGAATGTGAATTTACTTGAAAATAAATTACTTGCAGATTAACTAGTTAAAAATAAGGTCATGTTGAAGTAGGGTGGGCCTTAATCAAATGTGAAAGGTATCATTATAAAAATAGGAGAAAGGACATAGACAGAAGAGAGCTATATGAAGATAATAGCAAAGTTTCAAATTAGTGCTACCACAAGCTAAGAAATGTCCAGGGTAATAGAAAACTGCAAGAGAAAATGAGAAACCTTTCCTTAGACACGTCAGAGAGAACATGAGCCTACCAATATACCCTGAGTTCAGACTTCTATCCTCCAAAATTAAGAGAATTAATTTCAGTCGTTTGAAGCCACCCACCTGTGATAATTTGTTACGGCAGCCCCACAAAACAGACACGCTCAGTGGTGTGAAAGGATTGAAGCTGCCTGCATTCTGAAGACCATCAGTGACATAGACTTACAATTTTAGTGTTTTCATGGTCCCCACAGAAGTTGGGGAATCTTCATAGATATACCTAAAACAAACACACAAACAAACAAAAGCAAGACTTCTAGAACTCAAACCCTTAGTGAAAAAGTAAAATAGAAAATTACATTTCCTGCCAGCCACCCCTCAGAAGGAAGGTTGGGCAATCTACTTCCATAGTGATACTGCCTTAGCAACCCAAGGAGGGTTTGCTATGAGTTGGGACCGATTCAACCACACATAACAACAACAACAACAATAGTCTTTGTATCTGTAAGTCTGATTTCATTTGTATTTTTTTTTTACAAGTGTGCCCTTGACATAAATGTGTAATTCAAATCCATGTGATTCATGTATTTTAAGAACTTCATCTGAGAATATATTTTAAAGAGTTTTTGGATTTTTAGTGTCTTCAAGCATTTACAGATGCAAGCATAAATCAAATCAAAGATTTAAAAGAATTTCTCAGATAATTAATATTTTAAAAAAAATCCTGTAAGTATCACATGTGGTGAAAACAAGCATAATTATGAAAAGAAATAAAAACAATAAGGTGAGATCAAAAAGCACTTAAATATAAGAATTAGTAGATATATAAAATAAAATAAATGGTTAAGTATTAATAGAAGTATAAGTGGACATAAATGGAAAGATTAAGAAACAATTAACTATAAATATGAATAGCCAAATATCCAACTAAAATTTTCAACTTTAAAGATTTCATTAAAATTATAAAAGCTAAGTTAATATATTGGACAAATATTAGCTAGAACTAAGGGAGCTTTGTTAGCGTAGTGCCTAAGGCACTTGACTGCTAACCAGTAGGCTGGCTACTCAAACCCACTAGCCACTTCTCGGAAGGAAGGTTGGGCAATCTACTTCTGTAGTGAGACCACCTTGGAAACCCAGGAGTGGTCGCTATGAGTCAGTCTGACTGAACTGCAATGGGTTTGGTTTTGGTTTCGGTTTTGGGGTGATTGAGATTGAGAACCAGAAAATAGAGTCTTATATTTGTATTCTTATTACCTCTGAAAAGGAGCTCTCAGGGTTGTGGTTAAAGCATTGGTCAGCAGTTTGAACCCTACAGGTGCTCCATGGAAGAGAGATGAGTTAGTCTGCTTCCATAAAGATTTATAACCTTGGAAACCCTACAGGTTCCTTGCTGTCTTCTGGGGTCACTATGAGTCAGAATTGAATTGATGGCAGTGGGTTTGGTTTGGGTACCTCTGAAAACCAGAGCCCCTTTAACCATTTTAACATGTTCACTGGGTATAGAACTATATTAAATGAAATTCATAGCATTTAAAAAAA
>NW_006922565.1:242758-247812 GCF_000298275.1 Orycteropus afer afer
TTCTCATTTGAAGGAACTCTGGTGGCATAGTGTCTAAAGCATTTGACAGTTAACAGAAGGTTGGAGGTTCAAACCTACCAGCCACTCCACAAAAGGAAGATGGGGCAATCTACTTTTGTAAAGATTTACCACCTCGGAAACCCAATGGGGTTCACTACGAGTTGCAATTGATTCAATGGTAGTGAGTTTGTTTGTTTGTTTTTTCTTTTTAGTTTATTCTCATTTTGAAGGGCATTGGCAAAGTTGTACAAAGAATCCCATTTGTCTGCTTACAGAGTTTAATAACTACAGGAACAAATAGTCCTTACACAATCATATACAGGTTCTAAGATTTTTTTTCTTAAGCAAAGTTCCCAGAGTGTACAGCTCATCTTTCTGTTGGCTTTCTTTTTTCTCACAACTAATAAAAAGCCTCTAACACCTCTACAGAGGTTAAAAAAAAACCACTGAGTTCAGATTAATTGCTAAAAACCTTATCAAGTAGTTTGATTTTTCAAAAATTAAAATATGGTATAACATTTTATATTATAAGTTATAACATTTTATAATTATTATAGTATAGAAATTTTCTTTAGACTTTAACAATATTGGAAGCACATTTCAAAAAGAAAAGTTCATAAAGCAATAATATTCAAAACAAGAACATAGGAAACTTACTTTTACCTAAGGTTTTTATCCACAAAATATACATTAATTTATATTTGTATTATTTCTTAAAGTAATTCATTTCATTTTTAAACCCAAGACCAAATAATATATAAAAATAGCCTTTGTCATCACTTATTAATGTTTTAAGCAAAATGTGAGACAGTAAACATGTTTTTCAAAATTTCAGTCTTCCATAAGTTAAATATTCTCTTGTTCTTTTACATACTTTCTTTGCTTTACTAGTTATTCTTTTTTTTTTTTCTTTTTTCTTTTAAAGCATAGATATCATGTGGACAATTTGTATTAGACCTTCCAGATATACAGCATCTTGTTAAATATTCATGCTGACCAGAATACAAGAAGGTCAGAAAATGCCTTTGAATTTATGCCATGGTCTTTTCGATAATTTATTCAGGTTTTAAAAAGGAAATTCCTCATTAAGTAAAGAACCTATTGCTTATTAATTTATATGCTTAACCAAGGGACTCCACTAATCCATTTATTAAATATCAAAGGTCATATGTTTTCACCCCTTGTTCTTTATTGACTAATTGCTTTATGCCAATACAGACGAAAACAGGGGGTAAAAAAATAGTAACCCAGGTAAGGTTCTGATCTCCTTGTTAACCTAATGAAATATGACACTTCTTTATATTTCTGTGCAAAAGTCCCAATGATATGATTTATAAAAAGGCGTGTGTGCCTGGAGATGTGGATTTTCAAAACTTGAGAAATGTAATGCAATAACTTAGATGTAATGGAATTGATAGGCTTAAGTGGAGGGGATGAACAGAATGGAAATAATAATGGACTACAGAATGTTGTTGTTATTTTTGTTAGGTGCCATTCAGTCAATTATTGACTCATAGTGACCCCATTTGACAGGGTAGAACTTCCTCACAGAGTTTTCTAGGCTATAATCTTTATGGGAGCAGATCACCAAGTCTTTCTCTTAAAGAGTCACTGGATGGATTCAAACCTGTTGGTTAACAGCCAAGTGCTTAACCCTTGTACCACCAGGGATCCTGGGACTGCACATGGCTCACTTCCCCAGATTTAACACATTTCTCATGGTTGCAGTTAGTGCATCATAATATGTTATTCAAAGCATGTTCATCAGAACTAATAGATGTTTTGGGGGGGCAGGTAAGGAATCAGGGGTAAGAGTGTTTTGACCAAATCAGGCTAAGAAATACTGGGTAAACCACAGTGGACCACATAAGTATATATATTTGACACTTAGCACATTGGCATACTTTGTGTGTATTTGTTTTTTGATTGTTTGTGTTGTCTGTGTATATATTAGGTTATTATAGTTGTAAGAAAGAGAAATAGATGCTGCCTAAATTAAGTAGGGGAGGAATATAATTGAAGTATATTCAGTAACTCACAGAATTTACAGCTCTGATGATGTAGTTCCTAAGGCATTTCACTGTTAACCAGAAAGCTGGTGGTTCAAACCCACCAGCCACTCCTCAGAATGAAGGTTGGACAATCTACTTCCACAATGATACCACTTCAGAAACCCAAGGAGGGGTTACTATGAGTCGGATTCGACTTGACGGCAGTGAGTTTGATTTTTTGGTTTATGGAGAGTCAGACTTGAAAAATACAGGAGCCAGGGCCACTTCAGGGTGTAGGTAGTAAGAACTAATCAAAAATCCTTTCAGAGAACAACCATGGAATGCATGAGCTCCAATTGCCTTTTGGTTGATTGTTTCAGCTCTTTGGTCATCCATGTTAAGACTTAAACATACAGGAGATAGACTTCAATTGGCTGGTTAGGTTACATGTCTACCACCTCTCTAATATGTAAGAGGACTCCTTTAAATATATAAAGAACTTTTTTTTTTTTTTTTTTTACAACTCCATCAAGACTTGCATAGTAGAGTTCCAGTAACTGCAGGAAGAGATCCAAAGAAAACCTTAAATACAACAAAACTCACCACAATTTCCATTAATATTTTCATAGGTATTGTTTTCCAAGCTTATTTGGTAAAATTTTGTGAAGTTTTGTTTATTTTCAGATCATCCATTTGATGAGCAAAGTTTTAAGATATGGACTTTGGAACTGCTGTCTTAGGAGCCCAGTTCCAGGGTTCAGGCTACACTATCAGTCAAGTCTTAATGTGAATCCATGCTGTGTTTAAAAAAGGTCTTATTGAGGCCTGTTAAATCTTTTGGATATCTTAGTGTTTGTGCATAATTATGTGTGTAAGTAGGTAGGAAGGTGGGAAATTCACACTTTAATGTAAAAAAAAACAAACAAGATAGATTTTATCTTATCTAATAGGCTCTTGTACTAAATGCATACCTTCCATAATTATTAAATAAGGAGAGTCAAAACAAGGAAGGATTATCTTAAGAAAGACAACAACAGTAGTAACTGAGCTATATTGCACATTTTCTATGTGTCAGGCTTACTGTAAGTACTTCAATTGATTATTCTGTTGAATTATAACATCAGTCCAATGCAAAATATGTTATTATTATTGTAGTTTTACATATGATAAAATATGAACCAAAAAATCCATCACACTCAGTACATGGCAAATAAAGTAGAACAACAACTCCAAATCATTTTGGTTTAAACTCCAAAGGTCTTATTCTTAATCACCACAGCACACTGCTTTGAGTCATCAGTCTGTAAATGGGCAACTAGACTTTTTTTCCCCCTTAAAAGAATCCTTTTTAACATGAACAGCCAGCTAAACCCAACTAAAGTTAAAGTAATGTAGAACATGTGAAGTGAAGTAAAACCTGAAAGAATAAAAGGATAAATAAATTTTCAAAAGGATTTTATTTTAATGAATATAGAAAAAAAGTATCTTATTTTAGTGTTCATGCTTTCTCATTTACTTATTTAGCTGATATATAGTGAATGTCTACTGAGAGTTACAAACACTTTTCAATGTCGTCAGAGCTGCATAAAGTCCATCCAGGCAATATCTGACCATATATACATCTGTGGTGCCATAAGGTTGTAATGAGTTCAGAAATTCCTTTCAGAGAAAGGGAAGTCATGAATGCAGCAGCTTCTTCACAGAACACATGTATCTCATGTTTCTTGTATAAACAAAACGATTGTGTGGCCAGAAGTATAATGGTACAGTCCATGAAAACAAAACAAAACCCACTGCTGTGGAGTCAATTTCTACTCATAAAGACCCCCATTGGGTTTCCAAGGCAGTCAAACTTTACTGAAGTAGATTGCCCTAACTTCCTTCCACAGAGTGTTGGTGGGTTTGAACCGCCAACCTTCCAGTAAGTAGTCAAATGCCTTATGCATTACACTACCAGAGCTCTTTAGTACAGTACGTATATAATCTCTGTTACATATGTCTTGGTCATCATAATAACTGCTTATGTTACTGGCTTATGTATATACTGTACTTTCCATCTAAGAAGTTTACCATATTGTATGTTTTGAGTCATAAACATCATCTAATCTCATGTATCTCTTGAGTTTTGTGGTGTTATGTCTGTGTTTAAGTTTCTTTCAATAATATTACCGTGAAGTGGATCATAGCTCCCAAATGCAGCAAAACCAGTGGTACACAGCAAGAGGCAAAGGAGCATGTCAATTTGGAAGTGAAACAAAAATTTATTAATCAACAAGAAAGTGGAAAATCAATGGATATTATTGCTTGCAATTTTGGTGTGTTGCACTCAACATAATGATGATCTTGAGAACAAAGAAAAATATTCTCCAAGCTATTAAAGAGTCAACTCCATTGAAAGCTACAAGGCTAATGAAAATGCAAGAGGGACTTATATCAGATACAGAGAAACCGCTAGTGACATGGACTGAGGACCAAATATAGAAGTGAATCCCTCTCAGTACATTGACGATCAATCCTAAGACAAAAACTTGCTTAAAATACTTAAAGAAAAAAAAGGACTAGATTATGATATGGTGTTTTAAAAATGTCCAAATCATATAACATCCTATTTTACAGACCATATCATGGATGTTAAGCAACACATGGCTATACTTAAATATTACACTGTTGTTTAGTGTATTGGCAGAACTACAGAGTTTTACTTGCAAAAACTTTGGCAAATGAGTATTTATTTAAAGCAACAAGTAAGAGAAAAAAAAAGAAATCTCATCTAACTGAATGTAAAAATTGTTATGGGTTTTGGCAGATATTTCTGTTCATCTGATTTATTAGCCTTTAAAAACATGCAAAATTAAATATGTGCAACTGACACCTCAGTAAAGATTATGGTTAATTCATTTTATAATCACATCAAGCATTTTATGATAGCAGGATGACTTAAAATGTGATGAGGGATATAGATCTTTCACTCATTTAATTTGATGATAGTCAGGAAGTTCTGAGCCATGGAAAGAATATCTATTTCCTGCTTAGTTTACTAGGGCAATATTTATACATAGTTAT
>NW_006922565.1:267010-291240 GCF_000298275.1 Orycteropus afer afer
TTTTTTTTTTTTTTTCTTTTTTTCTCTCATTTAAATTGTGATTGTAAAAAAATAATAATCTCATATATTCACGGAGCTATCTAGGACCTCTGGTGGCATAGTGCCTAAGGCATATGACTGCTAATCAGAAGGCTGGTGGTTCAAACCCACCAGCCACTCTTCGAAAGGAAGGTTGGGCAATCTACTTCCATGGAGATACTGTCTCAGAAACTCAAGGAGGGGTCACTATGAGTCAGTTCCGACGAGGCAGCAGTGAGTTTGTTTGTTTTGTTTGTATGTTACAATCTAGAGCAGGGTTTCCCAATTTCTGCTTAGTGACATTTTGTGCTAGATCATGCTTTGTCATAGGGAGAAGTCCTATGTATTGTAGAATATTAGCAGCATTGTCATGTGTCTCCTGAGAGAGTAAAATCACCCCTGGATGAAACCCACTGCTCTAAAGAATTGTGTCATAAGATCATTTTTTATTTTTCTTTCCCTGAAGCTGGTTTGTATTCTCCTAAATTTTAAATCCTTAGCTGAACACATTCTGTTCTTTGGCAATTATGGATTTTCAGAAGGCAAATGAAACTTTATAATGTCACTGTTATTTACAATATTCCCTTCTAAATATAGTTTTTTTTTTTTTAATTCTTATATGGGATTTAATTATATCCATATAAAAATTCCTTACATTTTCTCTAAAACTTTGGAAAAAGGAAATTATTATGAAAGTAAGGTAATTCAAGAATATAACATATATTCTGCTTTTCTTAGAATGGAATTCCCAGATAAATCTACTACTAATACATATTTCCACTTTGTCTGTTTTGTAATATTTACCAGGAAATCATCATGATTGGTTTGGCAGGTGTAGTATAGTTCAAAACAAAATACTTTCAGTATATTTTTCTTTTCTTTTAACTGTTTTCCCTTTAAGTCAGTTTCCACGTAATTATTTATAATCTTGACATTAAAATATACACTTTGGCTTTTTTTATGATTGTTACTCCTAAGCATTGTGTAGCTTTCAGATTAGCAATATAGATTTATACCTCATCCCATATTTACCTCCTTTGTGCTAGGATTTCATGTAACTTTATTAAGCTCAGTCTCACCATCAGCATTGTTGGTCTGACACATATGAAGTCACAAATTGCATTGCAAACATGATTGCTTTTTTTTCTATTGAAATAATAGATATCTTCACTACTGTTTTTCTTCTCTATATTATACTTGACGCTTGCCATCTTAATTGACCTTTCCTCTTAGCATTCACTTCCCTTTTGACAGTTAAGAGTCTTTTTTTGTTATGTCAAGAAATATCCTGACAAATATATCTTCTCTGGACCCATGAGATAGACTCTGTCTGCTTGAGTTAGATATTCTGTTAACATAATCAGGTCCCCCAAACCAGATCTTGTTCTTTGAAGCCATTTATGTAACCAGTTGCTCATTTTTCATATCCTCTTTTCTCTTCCAAAGGTATGACCTTCAAAGTGGAAAAAAAGATGAAAACACCACCTGGACTCCTTGCTCTTCAGTTTCCCACCTAATACTTAAAAATCAGTAGTGACAGACTCCAGGATTTTTCAAACTCCATTCTTAATGTGTTTCAGCCCAACTCAGTAAGAGGATAATGTGTTTTTGGTTCCCAATTCTGGGAGAAGTTTCTCTAATATCTTAGTTGTGCTTTCAAAGAATATAGTCCACAATGTGATAAGTCATGAGTTGACTTCCCCTTGAAGGGAAATCATCAATATTCGTATTTCATCTCTTCTTAAAAACCTGAAAAAAATGTTCAATATTATGTTGTTCTGTAATACAAAATATTATGTTTTCAGAAGATCAAGTTTGTCTTTTGGTAAAAATATCTTCATCTACCACAGAGGTTCAGTGGTTGAAAGACATTCTTTGAGATTTTTTTTTTCTGTTGACAATACTTCCCCCACACACACAATTTATTCTCTTTTTACCTATTGTTATTGTGTAACTTTCTATATCCCCAGCAACTTGCTCCTAAATTATTTCCCCTTTCTCAATATTTGTTTAATGACATCCCTTGCTCTCCCCCTCTCCCAGATAATGTTTCCAACTCCTATCCTTGAGACTTAGAAATAGATAATTTCTTAGACAGTAAGAAAAAAAGTTAAGATAGAGCCAATGAACACCACACCATCCGTTGCCATCATGTTAATTCTATCTCATGGTGACTGATGTGTGCCAAAGTAGAACTGTGTTTTCAGTGGCTGATTTTTCAGAAGATGATCATTAAGCTTTTATTCTGAGACACCTGTAGGTGGACCCCAACCTTTTGTTAGCAATCGAATGCATTTACCTTTTGCACCATGCAGGGCTTCCATATAGTCAACAGGCTAGTGGAAATTGTCCTTACTGTTTTTAACTTACATATACACAGTTCTTACATTCATTCATTCATTCTGTCTTCCATTCATTCTACAAATATTTATGGAGTAGCTACTATGTTTCTATTATTGTTCTATGTTCACAGAATTAGGCTGAGCACAACATTGACAGGACACTGTTCTCATGGAGAGGCAGACAGAGAGTAAAACTTTATCCATATATGCAATAATTTCACATAATGGTAAGAGTTAACTAGAAAACAAAAGAGGGTGACATGAGGAGAAAAAGTGGCAGGTTACTAGATGACTGGACAGAAGCCTTGGAGATAACTTGGCCAGTTCCATCTTCCCAAGTCTCCTACAGATGCACCAGCACATTAGCTAATAGTACATCTTGACCTGATCTTGTGACAGTCACATATCTCTGATGGCAGTAGTTAACTATAGAGAATCAAAATAGAATCAAATGTCTTTGTTAACTATTTGTGAGCCCAGCCGAGATTTTCAGCCTGTTACTTAATCTATGTAAAATCTTGGCTAGGAAGTGGGCATTCTGGAAATTGAACTTTTTTTTCTGACATCTAAGTCTGTTTCTTAATAATTGGGGCCCTCTAGATGTGTATAGTTTCTACATCTATCCCAACATCTGAAATTGGGCTCACAATTTTAGGCCTTTGTAATAGTGACACCAGAGATTGCATGATACAATTTTGCAAGACCAATGACTTCCTCATTACAAATACCTTTCTTCAATAGCATAAACAGCAGCTACACACATGGACCTCACCAGATGGAATACACAGGAATCAGATCAACTAATCTGTGGAAAGAGACAATGGAGAATCTCAATAACTTCAGTCAAAATAACACCAGGAGCTAATTGTGGCATAGGCCATCAATTGTTCATAAGCAAGTTCAAATTGAAGCTGAAGAAAATTAAAACAAGTCCACAAGAGACAAAATATGACCTTGATTATATCCCACTTGTATTTAGAGACCATCTGAAAAATAGATTTGAAGCATTGAACACCAATGACTGAAGACCAGACAAATTGTCAGATGACATCAAGAATATCATATCATACATTAAAAAAACAAAGGGTCATTAAAAACATAGGAAAGGAAGAAAAGACAAAAATAGATGTCAGAAAAGTCTCTGAAACTTACTCTTGAACTAAGAGTAGCTAAATTGAATGGAAGAAATGATGAAATAAAAGAGCTGAACAGAAGATTTCAAAGGGCAACTTGAGAAGACAAAGTGAAGTATTATAATGAAATGTGCTAAGACCTGGAGTTAGAAGATCAAAAGAGAAGAACACAGCTGGTATTTTTCAAGCTGAAAGAGCTGAAGAAAAAACTCAAGTCTCAAGTTGCAATATTGAAGTGTTCTATGGGCAACATATTTAAGGATACAAGAAGCATCAGAAGATGGAAGGAATACACTGAGTCACTGTACCAAAAATAATTGGTTGATGTCCAACTACTTCAGGAGGTAGCACATGATCAAGAACCACTGGTACTGAAGGAAAACATTTAAGCTGTATCGAAGGAATTAGTGAAGCACAAGCCTCCAGGAATTGACAAAATACCTGTTGAGATACTTCAACAAACAAATGCAGCACTGGAGGTGCTTACTTGTTTATGCTAAGAAATTTGGAAGACAGCTACTGGGCCAACTGACTGAAAGAGAACAATACTTGTGCCCACTTCAAAGAAAGGTGATCCAACAGCATGTGGAAATTTTGGAACAATATCAATATCACATGTAAGTAAAATCTTGCTGAAGATATTTCAAAAATGATTGCAGCAATATATTGACAGGGAACTTCCCAAATGTAAGCTGGATTCAGAAGAGGATGTGGAAGAGGAATATCATTGCTGATGTTAGATGGATCTTGGCTGAAAGCAAAGAATATTGGAAAGCTGTTTACCTGTATTTTATTGACTATGCAAAGGTATTTGACTGTGTGGATCACAACAAATTTTGGATAACATTGCAAAGAATGGGAATTCCAGAACACTTAATTGTGCTCATAAGGAATCTGTATATAGACCAAGAGGCTTTTGTTTGAAAAGATACTGCATGGTTGTGTGTCAGGATTGTGTCTTTTCATCATACTTATTCAATTTGTATACTGAGCATATAATCTGAGAAGCTGAACTATATAAAAAAGAATGTAGCATCAGAATTGTAAGAATACTCGTTAACAACCTGTGATATGCAGAAGACAAAACCTTGTTTGCTGAAAGTGAAGATGACTTGGAGCACTTACTGATAAAGATCAGACTAGTCTTCAGTATACATTACACCTCAATATAAAGAAAGCAAAATCCTTACAGCTGGACCAATAAGGACACTCATGATAACTAGAGAAAAGATTCAAATTGTCAGAGATTCATATTACTTCGATGCACAATCAACACCCATGGAAACAGCAGTCAAAAAATCAGACATCATATTGCACTGGGCAAATATTCTGTAAAAGGTCTGCTTAAAGTATTAACAATAAAGATGTCACTTTGAAGACTAAAGTGCACCCATTGCCCAATCTTCCTTCTGAGTGGCTGGTGGGTTTGAACAACCAGCCTTCTGCTTAGCAGCCAAATGCCTTGGGCACTATGCCACTTTTTTTTTTTTTTTTATTTCAAGTCATGCTATTTTGAATAGCCTCATATGCATGTGAAAGCAGGACAATGAATAAGGATGACCAAAGAAGAGTTTATACCTTTGAATTGTGGTGTGGGCAAAGAACACTGAAAATACCACTGACTACTAAAAGACAAAACAAATCTGTCCTAGAAGAAGTGATACCAGATGGTCTTTGGAAGCGAGAATGGTCAGACTTAGTCTCACTTACTTTGTTCATGTTGTCAGAGGGACCATTCCTTGGAGAAAGATATACTTGGTAAAGTAGAAAGTCAGTGTAAAAAGGGAAGACCCTCAACAAAGTGGATTGACACAGTGGCTACAACAATGGGCTCAAGCATAGCAAGTGATTGTGAGGATGGTGCAGGAAGGGCAGAGTTTCATTCTGTTTTACATGGGGTCGCTGTGAGTCAGAGCTGACTCTATGACACTTAACAACAAAAAGAGCAAAATAGATGTCTCTGTATGTGTGTATTTAGTCATGTGTTCCTTCACATCCACAATACGTTCTGTGAAATAGGATGTTATGTGATTTTGATATTGTGCAAACACCATATCATATAGTCTGGTCCTGCTTTTTCTTTAAACATCTTAAACAAGCTTCATCCATTAGCAGTGAACGTCAAATTGCTAAGAGGAATTTGCTTTCCTGTTTTGTCCTCTACCACATCATTAGCAATTTCTCCATTTCTGAAATATGTCCTTCTTGCTTGTTAGCTTTGTAGCTTTCAATGGAGTTTATTCTTTAACAACTTGGAGAGTATTTTCTTTGCTTTTGGTCACATGTGACACTCCTAAATTGTGAGCAATAGCATTAATTGATTTTCCACCTTCAAGTTGTTTAATAAGCGTTTGTTTCATTTCCAGTTTGATACTTCTCTTTAGCTTCTTGTTGTTGCTATTACTGTCACTGGATTTACTGCATTTGGGACCCAAGATGCACATGTTGCTAACATTTTTTGAAAAAAAAAAAAATTGAACTGAAATAACCTTATACTACTCAAGAGACTTGTGATACATAAGATTGGATGCTGCTGCCTACACGTCAAAGTATATATGCACTGTTATACAGTAAAACTTTTTAGATAGAAAGTATAGTGTAGTATACACACAATCCAGTGTTTACTGGTATTTACTATAACTATTAAGACATATATATTTTAGGTTATATATGTACTGTACCATTATATACCTGGCATCACAATTGCTTTGTATATAAGAGACATGGAATAAATATGCTGTGTGTGGGAAGCTGTTGCATTCACTATATCTCATTCTCTGAACTCTTTTATAACCTTGTGGGACAACAGATGTATATCCAGTTGGATGTTGCCAGAATTAATGTTATGTAACATATGACTACACTGTTAGTTGTCATGGAGTCAAATTCTGACTCTTGATAACCCCATGATGTATGCAATGTAGAACTGCTCCACAGAGTTTTCAAAGATATGACCATTCAGAATCAGATACTCAGGCTTGTCTTCTAAGGTACTTCTGAGTGGATTTGAACCTCCAATCTTTTGGCTGGAAGTTGAGCACTTAACTGTTTGTACCAACCAAGGATTCCCGTGTGTGTGTGTGTGTGTGTGTGTGTAAATAAGGAAGTCTAGATTCCTCTTCAAGTTTTGAACAGATAATGCTGAGCTTGGAAAATAATGAGTTTTTTTTTTTTTTTTTTTAAGAAGTCTATATTTACTGAAGGCAAAATGTCAAGTCACATTGAAGGTAAGAATAACTAAAATTTATATTCAACAGATATCTGTTGCTGAATACTTATTTTTTCTACTGACTATGACACTATCAACAGCTGTTAGTGAAAAATAGATTTCTTCTCAAATATTTATCTTGAAAGAAAATAAATGTATGCTATAAATTCAAATTTCTAAGCTTCTCATTTTACTTAAATGACAAAGTGCTCTCTTTATGAGTGATATATCCACAACTTCTCGAATAAAAAGCTTATACTTTGATATTAAAAAAATATAAATAGAGAGAGAATTATGGAATGAAAACCAATATCAACAAAATAATTTTTTTTTTTAATATCAGCAAGACAGCACAAGAATTCTTAAACATGAGTCAACAACTTTGTTCTCTGCAGATCGTTCATCATGGGTAAGAGGAAAGGGCAAGGAGTCAGTGAAGGAATAATGAAGAAAATAAGTCTAACCATTTTTATTTTCAGCTACAAAATTTCTTGCTGATCAAGCTGACTGTTATGAATGGCTAATGAGAAGAAAATGAAGACTAAAATAATAAAAACAAAAGGTGTGTCCCTTTTCATTAGCAGGATACAACAGGAGTATAAGAATAGAGGAAAAATTATTCTTCTCCTCTTTTTTAGCTTCAAATGATCTGCTTATTTCAAAAAGAAATAAAACCAATCTTCTGAAGCTTCATAGATATTAATCCATGTGTCCTTTGCTGAGATTATCTCAAAGTCCAACCATAAATCTCTTGTATATGTCATTCTGTTGGGGAAAATTACATAAAACATTTTGATCTATTTTTGTTGTTATTTGTTTGTTTTCTAGACTCAGGACTAAAATAAATGATTAGCCTTACCCTCCTCCTCAAAATAAATCAAACATAGCACATTTCTTTTGTTTTTTGGGGGGACCTAACATATTTTTCTTTCTTTTTCTTTATTTCATTTCTCTCTCCCTCCATGCCCCATTTCTTGACAGATAAGAATCTTCTTGTTTATGTCAATTTCATTTTCTTTTTAGGAGTCATGAGCTCTAAGAATTCCACTTGAACTTAAAGCCAAGACTCTGTGAAGAGAGGAAAATATTCAGGGTTTCCAGTTAAAAATGCTATAGATCTATTTAATGTCATTGTTACAACATTCCAGGAAGACTGCTTAATCACCATGCTGTAATGAAGTAAACTCCTAAAATTGACTTTACATTTTGATAACTACTATCAAGAAGTGTGACTGGAGATTTTACCGTACTTGCAATGCACAGTTTAGTGAATAGTAGGAGAAGATTTGAGACTCATAGGCCAGAAATAAAGACAATTTATTACTCACAAAAATTACAGGGAGCTAGAATATCATGGGAAGTTCCCTGAATGCTAATTCCCACAGGTCAATACAATGATAGCCAGGTGATGCTTGCCCAGACAGCGGGATGAATTACAGGAGAGAGAGCATGAGATTAGGAAAGCTCAGTGTTTTTCTTTTCTTTTTTTTTTTTTTTTTTAAATTTTATTTTTTAAATTGTGATTTTGGTGAAAGTTTACAGAGCAAATTGGTTTTTCATTCAACAAGCCATACACACTTTGATTCATGACATAGATTGGAATCCCCACAATGTAACAGGACTCTTCCCACTTCCTCCCAATGTTAACCATTTCCCTTCATCCATTTTCCTAACTCTTCCTGCCTTCTAATCTTTATCCCTGGGCAAATCTTGCCCTTTAGATCTTGTATGGTTGATTGTTGTAATGAATGCATATGTCCCTGGTGTCATTGTTCACCTTATAAAACCATCTATCATATGTCTAAAAATTGCACCACCAGGGTAAGTTCAGTTCTGACTTGGAAAGTACCAAAGGGCCATGGTCTTGGGGGTTCCACCAGTCTCTATCAGACCATTAAATATGGTATTTTCTACGATTTTGAGTTTTGTTCTTCATTTTTTTTCCTACTCCATCTGAAACCTCCTATTCTGATCCTTTTCAGAGCAGACAGTGTGGTAGCCAGGCACCATCTAGTTCTTCTGGTCTCAGGGTTGTGAAGGCTAGGTTCATATTTTCCATTCATCCAATGAAATAATTGTTGGAAATATCAATGTTATATGAGATGTTATATGAGAAGACTGCCCAACATTTTCCCCTGAAGGAGATAATACCTGTATTGTCCTGGAGAGTAAACAAATCTGCTCTGGAGAAAAACACAATCGATGTTACCGAAGCCTGTATGCTATAATAGCTTTGGAAAGATAGTCTAGAACCACAACAAAGGAAATTGTTAATACCTTTGCAAAGAAAACATGGAGAAAGATGACAGACCCATGGAAAATTATGTTTCATCACCAGTACAATATTTAAGGTCGATAGCACTATTTTATTTTATTTTATGGAGCTCTGGTGATGTAGTGGTTAAAGCATTTGGCTGCTAATCTGAAGTATTTGTGGTTAAAACCCATCAGCTGCTCTGTGGAAGAAAGTGAGCCAGTCTGCTCCAATAAAGACTCACAGCCATTGAAACCCTGTGTGGGTCACTATGAGAAGAAATTGACTCTATGGCAGTGAGTTTGCTTTTTTCAATTAGCAGTATTTTAAAAAAGAAGTAATTTCTTAAAGAAAAAACTGATCAGTCCAGTAAGATTACTTTAACCATTTTAAATTTGTATGAAACCAATAACATAGCCTAAAAATACATAATGCATGAATTAATAGAAACAAAATAACTGTTGTTAGGTGTTATGAAGTCTGTTCTAACTCATAGCTACCATATGTATAATAGAATGAAACACTGCCTGGTCCTGCTCCATCTTCATAATTATTGCTATGATTGAGCCCATTGTTGCAGCCACTGGGTCAATCAGTATCAGTATAGGTCTTCCTCTTTTTCACTGACTCTCTATATTAACAAGCATGAGCTCCTCTCCAGGGACTAGTTCCTCCTCATAACATGTCCAAAATACATGAGATGAAGTTTTACCACCTCACTTCTAAGGAGCATTCTGTCTGTACTTCTCCCAAGACAGGTTTTTTGCTCTTCTGACAATCCATGATGCATTCAATATTTTTTTGCCAACTCCGTATTTCAAAGATTACAAATCTTATCCAGTTTGCCCTTATTCATTATCCAGCTTTTACATGCATATGAGTCTATTGAAAATACTGTAGCTTGTGATGGTGCACCTTAGTCTTCAAAGTCACATCACTGCTTCCTAACCCTTTAAGGAGGTCTTCTGCAGATTTGCCCAATGCAATATATTGTTTGATTTCTTTCTTCCATGGGTGTTGATTGTGGATCCAAATATGATGAAATCCTTGAAAACTTCAATATTTTCTCCGATTATCATGATGTTCCACCATTTGCCTGTTAGTTTGTTATACTGGGTGGTTTGTGTGATGCTGTAATTCTAGAAATATGTCACCAGTATTTCAGCTACCAGCAGGTTTCAATGCCCATGAAGCCCTTATAAATAGCAATGGAACACCGTCTGACACAGTGCATAAGTGATATAGTGCTGACATAGTCCAGGAGGTTGGAAAACATTCCAAATAAGACTGAGAAAGAGCTGCCTCCTCAAATTAAAATCTGCTTTAATGGTATGGATGGAGTAAAGCTTTTGGTAATTTCATTTGCTGATGTGGAATGACTCAAAATAAACAGAAACAGCTGCAAACATCCATTATTAATCAGAACATGGAATATACAAAGTATGAATGTAGGGAAATTGGAAGTAGTCAAATATGAAATGGAACACTTGAAGATTGCTATCCTAGGCATTAGTGAGCTGAAATGAACAGGTATTGGCCATTTAGAACTAGGCAAATGTATGATCTTCTACATCAGGAATGACAATTTGAAGAGGAACAGCATCACATTCATGGTCGAAAAGAACTGTGCTGAAGTACAACACTGTCAGTGTTAGAATAACATCTATAACGAAGATGAGTTAATATGACTGTCTTTGAAAATTTACTCACCGTTAATATTAAAGATGAGGAAACTGAAGTTATTTACCACTTCTGCAGTCTCAAATTGATTAAGATGCATTGATAATTACTGGTGATTGGAATATGATACTTGGAAAAAAAGAAGAAAGATCAGTAGTTGGAAAATACAGCCTTGGTGATGAAAATTATGCTAGAGATCAAATGATAGAAGTTCGTAAGACCTATTCATTGGAAATACCTTATTTCAACAACATAAATGGTGATAATACACTTGAACCTATCCATATGAAATGCACAGGAATCAACTTGACTACTTCTGTGGAAAGAGATGATATCATCCGTCAGAACAAGGCTAAAGCTGACAGTGGAATAGATCATCAGTTGTTCATATGTGAATTCAAATTGAAGCTGACAAAAACTAAAACAAGTCCAAAAGAGCCAAAATATGGCCTTGAATATATCCTATCTGAACTTAGAGACACCTCGGGAAGAGATGAGAAGCATTTATTACTGGATGACCAAAGACTAGACCAGTTGTGTGATTAAATCAAGGACATAATATATGAAGAAAGCAAAAGGTCATTAAAAAGACAAGAAAGAAAGAAAATACCAAAATGGATGTCAGAAGAGAATTTGAAACTTCTTCTTGAACATAGAGTAGTTAAGAGAAGGAAAGAATGAAGGAATGAAATAAAATAGTTGAACAGAAGATTTTAAAGATGCCTGAAGATAACAGACTATTATAATGAAATATGTAAAAATCTGAAATTAGAAAACCAAAAGGGAAGAACAAGCTCAGCAATTCTCAAGCTGAAAGAACTGAGGAAAAACATCAAGCCTCGAGTTGCAATACTGAAGGAGTCTGTGGGCATTATATCCTAAGCTTGTGAAAGCTGAACAATGAAAAAGGAAGACCAAAAAAGAATCGATGAGTTTGAATTATGGTGTAGAGCAAGAATATTGAATATATCATGGATTTCCAATAAACCAAACAAATCTGTCTTGGAAGAAATACAGCCAAAGTGCTCCTTGGAAGAAAGGATGGCAAGACTTCATCTCATATTTTTGAGTGTGTTATGAGGAGGGATTAGTCCCTGGAGAAGGACAACATGCTTGTAGAGTAGAAAATCAGTGAAAAATAGGAAGACCATCAATGAGATAGGCAGAGTGACTGCAACAATAAGCTCAATCATGGCAATAATTGTGAGGGTAGACCATGATCTGTTGTACATAGGCTGCTATGAGTCAGAACTAAGTCAGTGGCACCTAACAGCAGTATCCCAACATTGGCAAAATGTTGAATGATGAAAGAAGCATCAAAAGAAGATAGAAGTAATACCAGAATTAGTGTATCAAAGAGATTTGCTTGATTTACAACAATTTCAGGAGGTAATATATGATCAAGAACTGATGGTATTGAAGGAAAATGTTCCAAACTGCACTGCAGACATTGGTGAAAAGCAGGGCTGCAGAAACTGACAGACTACCAGTTGAGATGTTTCAAGAAATGGATGTCACTCTGCAAATGCTCACTCTTGTATGGCAAGAAATTTGGAATATTGCTAACAGGCCAAGTAACTAGAAGAAATCCATATCTGTGCCCATTCCAAAGAAAGGTGACCCAAGAGAGTGGAGAAATTATTAAAAAAAAAATCATCAGTATCACACACAAGTAAAATTTTTCTGAATATAATTCAAAAATGTTTGCAGCAGCACATTGATAGAAAACTGCCAGAAATTCAAGGTGGGTTCAGAAGAGGATGTGTAATGAAGGATATCATTGTTGAGGTCAAAATATTCTTAGCTCAAAGCAGAGAGTACCAGAAAGATGTTTTCTTGTGTTTTATTGACAATGCAAAGGCATTTGAATCTATGGATCATCATAAATTATGGATACCACTGTGAATATTTGGAATTCCAGAACACTTAATTGTGGTCATGCAGAACCTGTATATAGACCAAGAGGTAGTCATTTGAACAGAACTAGGGGATACAAAGTGTTTTAAAATTAGGAAAGGTGTGCATCAGTGTTATATCCTTTCACTATATTTATCTGATCTATATTCTGAGAGAAGAATAGAAGAAGCTGTATAAGAATGCCCCACTCTAGGTGGCCCAACCACAAGGACTGAAATACCAGCCAAGTTCTTGTTATGTATTTTTCTAGTTACCCAGAGCATTCTCCTACCCAGCCCCTCACATTTGCCCATGTGCAATCTGTCTGGACTGTGTCCTTAACTGAATTATGCATAGCAGAATCTGAAAAACACACCCCTTTGATGGCCATGACACCACACCCCCACTCTACCCCCTATCATGCTATGCTAACAAGCCTCATGCATTGCTAATAAGTTCCCACAAAGTTCATGAATAATCATAACTTACCTATTCTCTGCCCTATATTAGTACTCAAATCTCCAGCCTCAAGGATCTTGATCTGAGAGAAAGTCTCTGAGTTCCTTGCTTGTCAGCCTGCAATAAAGCTCTCTTCATAAACACCTGAAAGCCTGATGTCTCCTCATTGACCTGGGAGTCACAACTTGTGGGTGCCCCCCTGTCTGGTTCCAAAATATTTTGACCCAGATGAGACTTTTTTCTCTAACTGCCTTCTGCCTTATGGATTCACCTCCAGCTGTTAGAATGACTGCCAGACCTCAGTGTGCATTGGCCATCTTCACCTGGGAGGAGTAGGTGAGGCTGCTTTCAATAGCCAGGGCCCCAGCCAGACCCTCAGCTACCTTTCTTTGAGGCTGAGAAATGACGACTTGGTAAGGATCCTCTCTGGGATATGATTGCAGTATATGATTGCAACCTAAGTTCTAGAGATCTGGGAAGATTGAGAAGCTACCCAAGAGACTGCCATTATTTTCAGTTTCTAGGCAGTTAAGGGAGGCTGAGCAGTCTGGTTTTCAAGGCATCTTTGTTTCTTCTTTGCATTTGTAATCCTTGAACTCCTGATTTTAGTTATGGAAAATGAATATCCCTAAGTGTAGCCCCTTAGGATGCACCCTTCAGAAATGGAAGTATTTTGGTTATGATCCAATGAAATAGTCTAAGATGATGTTTTTCTGTAATGTTACTTGGTCCCAATAGTAACTGAGGGTGCATAGAAGGTTGACCTGTAAATAACTAACTGAATTATAACACTATTTTGCAACTTGATTTGTTTTGTACCCAAGAAGGGAAGTGGGGTTAGAAAATGTATATAGAAGCTTTTATGTCTTTGTACAGAAATAAGAATATGCAGAAACAATGTAAGATTATGGTTGCTAATCTTGTTACTAAACACAAGATATTAGTTTGTCTAGGGGAAGATGATTCCCAACTTTCTTCATCATCCATTCTGTCTCCCTATGCCCCTGAGCCAATGGTAGAACCTGTGGACATTGTCTCACCACTTCATACCCATAGTAGTAATATATTTGGCCTGGGGCCTGGACAACCCATGGCAGGGCAAATACCACTTCATCAGATCCTCAGCAGCAGAGATGAAGGTGTTCAGTCAAACCTGATTTGGGTTCACACCCCTTCTTCTACCTTTGACCTTTTCAGTTGGAAAAATAGCCTCCCCTCTTACCAGGAGGACCTCAACCAGATATCTGACATGATTTTGTCCATTATTGCTACCCATGACCCAACTTGAGCCAACTGTCAGGCCCTTCTAGACATTTTGCTGACTCCTGAGGAGAGATGTATGATCTTGTGAAAGATTCGAGAGGAAGCTGAGCATACCCATCAGGCAAACAAGCCCATCTGGAAGCCTTTTGAGCTGGCTATTCTGGCCACTGATCCATAGTAGGATCACAATGGACCCTTTGGTAGGGGTGAATTGACCACTATTGAATCTACTTATTAGCTGGGCTGAATTGTGGGGAGGAGCAAAGGAGAAGAAATTGACCAATGAGCAGCATCATAATCAATTGAGTAAAACATTGAATAGTCAAAATTTCATATTAGTTAGTTCTACCATCAACACTAAGGGAAGCAGCAGTCAAGAAATCAGATGATGTATTGCACTGGGAAAATCTGCTGCAAAAGACCTCTTTAAAGTGCTGAAGAGAAAAGATATCTCTTTGAAGACTAAGGTGTGCCTAACCCAAGTCATGGTATTTTTAATTGCCTCATATGCATGTGAAAGCTGGACAATGAATAAGGAAAACCAAAAAAGAGCTGATGTCTTTGAGTTGTGGTGTTGGCAAAGAATATTGAAAGTGCAATGGACTACCAGAAGAACTAACAAATCTGTCCTGGATGAAGTGCAGCCGGAATGCTTTTTGGAAGCCAAAATAGCCAGACTTCTTTGACCTACTCTGGTCATGTTATCAGAAGGGCCCATTCCCTAGAGAAGGATATCATGCTTGATAAAATGGAGGGTTTATGAAAAAGGGGAAGGTCCTTGATGAGATGAATTGACAGTGGCTGCAACAATGGGCTCAAGTATAGCAAGGATTGTGAGGCTGGCATAGGACCAGGCAGTGTTTCGTTCTATTGTACATGGGGTCACTATGACTCAAAGCCAACATGATGGCACCTACAACAACCACAACAATGCAGAAGAACCTAAATAAAGTTTATGAGATTTTTCAGGGCCTACTAAAGACCCCTCAGTTTTCCTCAAGTGGATTTATATAGCCTTCCACTAATGTAGACTTCAAAAACCCAGACAACACTAAGATTGCTAACATGACCTCCATCAAGCAGACTGCCCCAGACATATGAAAGAAATTGCAGAAGCTTGAAGGAAGCCTGGGAGTAGGCATTTCACGATTAGTTGAGGTAGCGTTTAAGGTTTTTAGTTATAGAAAACCAGGTGCAGGAAAAGCAAAAGTCTCAAAAGCTGAGATGACAGGGAAGCTTGCTTGCAGCAGCCCTGACTAAGTCTCCTGGGCACCTCAAGCCTGTTCTGCCTGTTACCTTGGTGATTTTAAGTACGGTTATCTAATGAAAAGGGTCAGAAGGAAAACACTGCCCTGGGTGGGTGACCCAGCTTGGGTTGAAATCAGTGTGCCTACTGCAAATAAGAGTCATTGGAAAAGAGATTCCCCATCAGAGGCTGTCCTGTCAAGCCCCTGACTTGGAACTTTACCAATAGGCTCAGTAAGAAGACCCACGTTGGGGGAGATCAGGAGCTCCCACCTGTCACCACACAGTCCAGGTGTTCAGATGGCCCTCCTCCCAAATATCACCCTCCCTGAAGGGGCTCTGGTGGTGTAGTTGTTAAGATATTTGACTGCTAACCAAAATATCAGGGGCTTGAACCCACCAGCCACTCCATGGAAGAGAGATGAGGCTTTTGTCAAAATTTACAACCTTAGAAACCCACTAGGGGTGGCTATGAGTCAGAATTAACTTGCTGGTAATGAGTTTTGGTTTTTGGTTGAGGAAATTCCAGATTATCTGTCAGAGGACCATGAAATGGATGAAGAGTGAGGAGCAACAGTTGAGTACCAAGGTTGCCTGCCCACTCCCAAGGGAAAGTTTTCCTTCCTCAACAATTAGTGTACTCAATCTTGCAAGAGGGTCACCAGTCCACCCATTTGGGAGATGAAAGTCTTTTTCATTGGACTGCAAAACATATAATTGGACCAGACATGTAGAAGACTATCCAGAGAATCACCAAAGCCTGTCACATGTGAATCAAAAACAATCCAAAAATCACCAGCTCGTGGAGGCTGGAGTTCAGTCATTAGGAAGCATTCCAGGAGAGGACTGACAAGTAGACTTTACTGAAATGCCCCAAGACCTGGGGAACCATTGATATCTACAACGACTTCACGGGATGGGTTAAGGCAACCCCTGCAAAACTGAAAAGGCCTCCAAAGTAACAAAGTGCCTTCTCCAAGAGATTATTCCCAGATTCAGACTTCATGCCTCAATCAACAATGACAATGGACCCCACTTTGTTTCACAAGTCACTTAAGTGTCTGAGTTACTAGTAATCACATGGAAACTACACTCGCCCTAAGATCCCAATCTAGCAGAAAAGTAGAAAACATGAACCTTAGAGAAACAAATAGCAAAGATTTGTCAGGAAACCCACATGGTGTGGACTCAGGCATTGCTCATTGCACTGCTGTGGGTTAGAATAGGCCTCAGAAGTGGGCTAATATTGAGCCCTTTCAAAATCATGTATGATAGACCATTTTTTAAGAATCCCTCCACCTTTATAAACAGCTTAAGACATTAGGAGAAATGAATGTTAAAATGCATGCTTTCCTATCTTCCATTCATGGCTACAACTCCAGCTGGCTTTGCTACCTGGCTGATGTGCCTCTTCACTCTTTCCAGACAGATGACCAAGTGCTGCTTAAGACCTGTGAGGACAAGCTGATTACCCCATGCTGGACTGGACCATACACTGGTCTTGTAACTACACGTTCTTCAACCAAGATGATCCAAGGGGTAAAGTTCTGAATTCACCATACTTGACTGAAGCTCACACAAGGACCTGTCAGTTCCTCCCACCTGATCTAAGCCAATCCCCATTTTGGACTTGTGAACCTATTATTGACCTGAAATATCTTTTTAGGTGCCTACTTTCTCCATGATCCATAGAGAGATTATTTTGCATTTGTGTAAAACATTCATCTTCCTTTCGGCCGTTTTATTTTTTATATTGTCCTTCACAAACTTGCCTTTGTTCAACCATGACTTCAGTTGTCCCTTTATGTCATACAATCCTCTTTACCGAGTTTGTTTTCTCTCTTCACCTGGCAGAAGCCCTGGGTTGGAGCAAACATTAATTAGTACACATTTCTCAAGCTGTAGCACAAAAAGGAAATTTAACTAATTGTTGGTTTTTTCCATAAAACCCCTGTTGAGCACAGGGACAACCCATAAAAGCCACTGTAGTGACCTCTTGAAGAAATTCCCACCCATATTTTGTCTTACTCCTTTTCTAGTCTGCAGTAGATGTTCAACTCCCTGGTTTTCCCCTGGCTCCATGTTTAATTTACACCCTAGCCAGGCTTGTTAGCCTGACTACTAGAAAGACAACAAATTACCAAGATTTTTCTCACAAAATAACCTAGTTTGGATAAACCCTTCAGTTAAATTGCACTTCAAACCCCTGAGGGATTTATGCCATCCTTAGAAGACCCTGGGAAGGAAGCCTGGAAATATACCCATAGTTCTTAAAGAGTAATAATTGGACAGTAGCTGTCAATGATTCTTCCCTTTTTTAAATTACTCTGATACCATTGGGTCTGTTTGTGCCCCTAAGGGGTTTATTTTATCTGTGAGAAATATCCCTACCACAACAAGTACATGACCATATCTTGCTTAAATGGGTACAACCTCATTGGCTTGTGTGTCTTGAGACATTTGACAATTAAGATCATTGTCTACAACATTTCCCAAACTCTCATGCCTTAAATTACAAAAAGCAAAATGTAGCATCATTGATTTTATACAGTGAGCTGCTTGGACTGGTAGCTTTTTCATACCATCTGTTGGAATAACCTCCCATGAATTTATGCTGCGTAATTTGACTGCTACTGTGAAACAGACAGCCAGCTCTACAGACACCACTCTCAGAGCTCAGTAGCAATCTTTGCAGTTAGTTGCTTGTTAAGGCAGTTTTGGGGAATCAAGCTGCCAGTGAATATCTGCTGGTTGAACAAAGTGGAGTGTGTGGTCAGCAACCCCCACCCTCCCACTCCCATCTGCACACAGATTAACACCTCTGATACTGTGGAACAAGAGGTCAATAAGATCTGGAAGTAAGCCACCTCACCACCGTCAACTACCAGCTTCTTTTGATGTCTGACCTCCTGACTACCAAATTTGTCCTGGCTTAAAGAATTGTTATTAGGTATCTTTGTTTTCATTCTGCTAGGCCTGTTTGGCTATTGTTGCATCCAAGGTGTTCCATACTGTCATAATCTCCTCAAGCCCCAATGAACCTCTCTCTAAGAGGTCATGACCTTCTTCCCTCTACCAAAAGTCTGTGTGAGGAACTTGGTGAGCTAACCAAAAGTTCTGGTTTGCCCTCTCTGAAGAATGAGATACATAAAACCAGAGGAGAGAATGTAAGAATGCCCTGCTCTGAATAGCCTGACTGCAAGGGCTGAAATGTCATCCAAGTTCCTGCTATATATCCTGGTAGCTACCCAGAGAATTCTCCTACCCCAACCCTTCCCATTAGCCCATGTGCAATTGGTCTGGACTGTGTTCTTAACTGTCCTATATACATCAAAACCTGAAAAACACATCCCCTTGGTGTTCATGACACCACATTCTTAATGCACCCCCCATCATGCTAATAAGCCTGATGGTTATTGAATTCCCAGAAAGCTCATGAATATACACAACTTCCCTATCCTCTGCCCTATATTAGCACTGAAATTCCTAGCCTCAGGGACTTGATCTGAGACACAGTCTCTGAGCCCTTGCTTGCTGGCCTTCAATAAATCTTCCTTTCTCAGCACCCCAGAACCTGGTTTCTCCTCACTGACCTGGGAATCATACCAGGAGGGAGCTCACTGGGATATATAAAGAGAACACAGCATCAGGATTAGAGGAAGACTCATTAACAACCTGCAATATGCAGATGATACAATCTTGCTTGCTGAAAGCTAAGAAGACTTGAAGCACCTACTGACAAAGTTCAAAGACTGCAGCCTTCAGTATAGATTATATCTCAATACAATGAAAAAAAAAAACAAACAAAAAACCCCTCATAACTGGACCAATAAGCAACATCATGATAAAAGGAGAAAAGATTCAGGCTGTCAAGGATTTTATTGTATTTGAATCCACAATCAACACTCATGGAAGCAGCATTCAATAAATCAAATGATGTATTAAATTAAGCAAATCTGTTGCAAAAGATCTCTTTAAGTGTTGAAAAGCATAGCTGTCACCTTGAGGACTAAGGTGCGCCTAACCTAAGACATGGCATTTTCAGTAGCCTTATATGCATACAAAAGATGGACAATGAATATGGAAAATCAAAGAGTTGATGCCTTTGAATTATGGTGCTGATGAAATATATTGAATATACACTATAGACTGCCATAAGAATCTTCCTTATTATTATTATTATTTTTAAAGTTTTGGCTAGAAGAATGAAGAGATCTGTCTTGGAAGAAGTGCAGCCAGAATGCTCCTTGGAAGTGAGGGTGGCTAGACTACATCCCATGTACTTTGGACATGTTATCAGGAAAGACCAGTCTCTGGAGAAGGCCATCATGCTTAGAAGAGGGTCATCAAAAAGAATGGAGACCCTCAATAAGATGAATTTATACATTGGCTACAACAATGGGCTCAATCATAGCAACAGTTGTGAAGATGACCCAGGAAATGTTATTCTGTTGTAAATAGGGTCACCAGTAGTTGGAACCAACTCTATGACACCTAAACAACAACATATTACAGAATAATAGTATTTACAGTATATGGAGAAATTGAGGAGTTTTAAGATTTAGAAGTATCCTTAAATTTATATTGAGATATGAAGAAAACTTTTAAAAGATGACTGTATTGTGTCTCAGTATTTTGAACTTTGAATACCACACACATGTGGGAATGATTTTTCACTTGAAAAATTGTATAAAGCCAATTCCATGTTGCCATGAGAGAATACAGTACCTCTAAGAACCTGCATATTTTATGGTGAGGCTGTGTTCTGGTTACCTAGTGCCACTCTGACAAGAATATACCACAAATGGGATGTTTGAACAAACAGGAATTTATTTTCTTACCATTTGGAGGCTTTAAGTCCCATTCAAAGTGCCAGGCTCTAGGGACTATGTGAAAGCCCCACAACCTTGGGCTTCAGTTCTGCCTCCTGCTTCCAGCCCACTGGAGTTAGAGGCATTTTTTCACTCAGACAGCTGCTGGCTGCTGAGACTGACAAGCCCAAGGTTGACAAGTAAAAAGGCACAGTCCCAATGTTACCAAACCACATGGCAGGCCATTAATTCAAGTTCATTGAAAGTCTCAAGGTAAGAAGAGCATGGCAGCCTGCTGAACAATGAAACAGCTACATACAGGGTTCAAGCATGCCATAAGCTACAGGCCATTCCCAAAGCTGCTGCTTATATACGGGAAGCAGACCATATCCCTAAGCAGCTACTCAGCTTCTTGTGGTAGATTGCACCATGAATTTGATTGGGATCCCATCACGGTGAATAACTACCACCAGCTGCCCAGCCACTCAACCAGGCCCAGCCAAGCTGACATACATCTTTAACTACCACAGACTGTGAAGAGATAAGGAAGCAAAGGTAAATTGGAAACTACACATTGAAAAAATTTAGATAAGCATGACCTCTACAAAGTTTATAATTCTTCCTGAACAGAAAAACTAGACAACAAAACATTCATTTATCTCTTTTGAAACAAATGTTTTATGGTCCCAGTGTGGAAAAAAAAAAAAATTAAAAGATGGAACATTTATCCATCAATATATAGATCCAATGAGAACATGTGAACAAATACTCTTACCATTTTTCTATAGCAAGAATATTGATTTTTAACTTAGGAAGGTATATAATAAGCATGTTAAAAATTTCCTTGATCTGGAAATGCTAAGATATTTATCTTGAGTAATTTATTAAGTGGGAGCTCTGGTGGTATAGTGCCTAAGGCATTTGACTGTTAAACTCTGGCAGTTCAAACTCACCAGTCACTTGTTGGAGGGAATATTGGGCAATGTACTTCCGTGGTGATATTGCCTCTGAAACCCAAGGAAGGGTTGCTAGGAGTCGGATCTGACTCGACGGCAGTGAGGTTTATTTATTTTTTTTTTGTAATTTATTAAATGATGTGTGATTGACTTGATTAACTTTTGATTGATTTTATCAAATAAAATTATTTGAAAAATGTCATTATGATAAAATATCTTAATTTTATATTTTAATGTGTAGAATACTAATTCAGTAAATAATTGTAAATTTATATATAGATATCAAATGTAAGCTGAAAGAAAATATTTTGGTTGAAATAGTTTTTTGTTGTTATTTCAAAATCAAATATTTCAAACATGGTCTTATGTAGAGTTTTATACACTATCACCAAGATAAATATAGATTAAAAAAATAAAAAGGACACAAATACCAAATGCCATTCTAAAACAAACACCTTAATTTCCCTCTTATTCCTATAGATTTTCCTGTGAATAGTAATGATTTTTAGCTAAATCATTGGTTTTTCTTTTTTTTTTTTTTGAGTTAATTCTGACTCACGGTTATCCCAGTATGTTACTGAGTAGAACTGCCCCATAGAGCTTTTTTTTTTTTTTTCCTCCCCAGTTTAATATTTTTCCTTTTCTTATTGTTGTAAACATAAATATAACATATGAATATGCCAATTCAACATTTTTCAAATGTACAATTTATTGATATCAATTACATATGTCATCTTATGCAACCATCAGCCATAATTATTGCCAAATTTCCCATCTCCATAACCTAAAACTCACTGCTTCCTAAACAATAGTTCCCCTTCCCTTCTCCATCCTACCTCTGATAACCACAAATAAACTCTGGTCTCTATAACTCAAACCAAACCAAATCAAGTCAATTCCAGCTCATAGCCACACCTATTGGGTTTCTAAGGCTGTTAATCTTTATGGAAGTAGATCGCCCATCTTTCTACCATGGAGTGGCTAGTGAGTTTGAAGTGCTGACCTTCTGGTTAGTAGACAAATGCTTTATCCACTATACCACCAGAGCTCTTCAGTACATTTGCCTCTATACATTTGCCTATTTTAGATATTTCATTTTACACTAACATGTTTATTTTAATAGTTTTAATGGGCCTTATAAAATATATATATTAATAGACTTGGCAGACAATGCTTCTTTAAGTGTATGTTCTATAAGAATTCCCTGGAATATAGAAGAGCTGACAAGGGACAAGGTTATAGTCACTTCTTGGCCACAGCCAGCTACCCAGAGGGAATAAGTAGTTGGACCTGTGGGCTTGGGACCATAGTCACAGGGGACATCAAGCTCAATTGGCATAACATACTACACAAAAACATTGTTCCACATCCTACTTCAAGTCCTATATCGAGTAGCGACAGATCTTAAAAGCTTGCAAGCAGCCATCTAGATACAATGATGGGTCTCTCCTCATCCAGAGCAAAGAAGAATGAAGAAAACCAAAGATGCATGGAAACGATTAGTTCAAGGGACTGGTACACCATGCAGTCCTCAGCCTAAAGGACTATGAGACCAGAAGAACTAGACGGTGCTCTGCTAACACTGTCAACCACTCATAGGGGGATCTATGTAGGAGATCCTGGATAGAGTGGGAGAACAATGTGCAACAAAACTCAAAATCATAAAAAAAAAAAGGGACCAGGATTGCTTCTCTGATAGAGACTGATAGAACCCCTGAGACTATGGCCATTAGCTGCCCTTTAGGTCTGGAATTGAACCCACTCCTGTGGCTTCTATCCAAACACAAGACAGACATATGAGTTGAACATTTGCATTAGGTAGATACATTTCTTGGAGACACCAAGCATGGGAGAATAGGAGGGCTGTGTATGCACAGGGAGACAGCTTGGGCAGGAGTGCATGGGAAGGAAGGTTACAGTAAAGACTTGCCTATGAGAAGGATGTGGGAGAAGAGCTGTTGCACTGTGGGAGATTATAGTCAATGTCATGAGACAAAGTGCATGTGAACTGCTGTATGCAAGATGAATTTTCTCTGTAAACTTTCACCCAAATCACATTAAAATCAAAATACATATACATCCAAAATCACAATCTATTTTTAAATTGATAAAATCACAACATAATGAAAACACTTGGTACTATTCATTTATGTAGTTTCTTAGAAATTTGGATGGAAATTTCAAAGGTTTATATAGTCATTCCACCACCAGTTGCCATCAAATGTATTTCAACTAATGGTGACCCCATGTGTGTTAGAGTAGAGCTGTGAGCTTTAAAGTTTTTATTGGCTTATTTTTTCAGAAGTGGATTGCCAGATCTTTCTTCCAAGGCACTTCTGAGTGGACTTGAAATTTTAAGTTAGCAGTCTAATGGAATCTATAAGTTGTTATAGACATATATATTTATGCATTGAAGAAACATAGAAAATGAGAAAGAATAAGATAGGTACCAAACATACTATAATATCAAAATCAACCAAATAGTTTTGAAAATAACATTAAATTTAATTATCTCCATAAATTACAACTGTATTCTATAAATGTACTTCTTATGATAGGATATTAACATTACCTGATAAACTGTAATGGCTTCTTTGCATCAATAATCAAGCAAATATTCTGAAATTTTTACACTCCCTAAATATGCATTTACTGGATACATTATAACAGCTCCAAGACTTTGGTCTATTGGACCATTGACCTGAAATTTACAAAGTCGTTAAATGTGTATTTACACGATAGGCTGGAAAAGCTTTTGCCGTAGTCAATGATCTGTTTCTTAAAAATGTTTAAGAGCATATTTACATGAAAGATAGTTTTTTTTTTCTTCTTTTTGAAAAAAATAACTTTCGGTATATATTTCCTTTAGAGAGAAGTTTATGTCCTATCTTTTCAATAATGTGTGAAACAAAAGTTTATACAGTAAGTTTTAATGGGACCAGTAGAGATATTATTATACCAGTAA
>NW_006922565.1:292437-293103 GCF_000298275.1 Orycteropus afer afer
ATAAAAAGTACTGATTTTGTTAGCTGCCATGTGTCAGCCCCTGAGTCCTGGTGACCCCATTCACAACGGAACAAAATGTTTCCTGATTCTGTGCTATCCCCCCTGATTGATTGCAGATTAGATATGCTAGACTCTGAACCAACACAGGAAAAGATAAGCCTCAAACTTTTTATTATATTTAAAATTTTATTTTCCTTTTTTATAACTTTCTCACCATGATTTGGGTAAGGTTTTACAAAGCAGATATATTGCAACTGTTAGAGAAAAAGAAAAAAAATACCTCGAGGTATGATCAAATGAAAGTTATGGGTGCCATAAGTACGAAACATGCTAGGATCTGAAGCAAAACACGAACAATTAAGGTCCAAACACTTTATAATCTTTAAAGCATGAATGTCTTTAGAACATTTAAAATTAATATTGGTTTTCCGAGGTGGTATCACAACGGAAGTAGATTGCCCAACCTTCCTTCCGAGGAGTGGCTGGTGGGTTTAAACTGCCAGATTTCTTGTTAGCAATCAAATGCCTTAGGCAGTACACCACGAGAGCCCCCTAACCTAGAATAGTTTAAAATATTAATTTTAAATGTTACATTTAAATTTTACATTCAACAGTTCATAAACCTTTTGCTTTGTGACACTGGTTGGAATCCTAGCAATGCACCTG
>NW_006922565.1:293893-296795 GCF_000298275.1 Orycteropus afer afer
CTTCCATGTGATACTGCCTAGGAAACCCAAGGAGGGGTCGCTATGTGTTGGATCTGACTCGAGGGCAGTGAGTTTTTAGGTTTTATTTTTTATGTTGATGTTGCGCTTGATGTCCCCTGCAACCATGATCCTGAACTCTGAGGCCCAGCTACTCATTCCCTCAAGGTGTTGAACTGTGGCTGAGAAGTTATCCTAACTTTGCCTCCTGTTAGCTTTATACAGCAAATGGGCATTTTAATGTTGTTGTTATGTGCTGTCAAGTTGGACCTGACTCATAGTGACCCCTCTTTGGGTTGCCAAGGCAGTATCACTTTGGAAGTAGATTGCCCAACCTTCCTTCCGAGGAGTGGCTGGTGGGTTTGAACAAATTCCTGTACAGGGATATTTTCTGCCAAACAATTTTTAGGACTTTCACTGGCTGACTTTTGGAAGAATGACTTGGTCTTTCTTCCTAGTCTAGCTTAGTCTAGAAGCTCAGCAAAATCTTTCAATATCATAGTAACACGCAAACTTCCACTGACAAATGTGTGGTGACTAAACATGGTGTGCAATGGCCAGGAATCAAACTGGGTTTCCACATGTAAGGTGAGAAGTCTACCAATTAATCTCCAATGACCCCATGGTAGAAAATATGGAATTACTTAAAAATTTTATTGCAGGTATTAATAGGCATGAAAAGATGAACTATATTGTTTTTGTTTCTTTTACTTTTAAATAAAAATAATAAATTAGTTACACAACGTAAAAGACCAGAATAAACTAAATGACAGTGATTTTTTTAAGCTATTCTTATCTTTGTGTCTCCATTTATATCTATATTCTAAAAAGCTTCAGTAAAAAAGCCAAAGGGTAAAAATATTACATAATACAGTATATTTTTGTTGACTAAACTTTTTCTTCAGTCACAGTTTACCAGACAATAATTTTTATTTTTAACCTTTGTTGATTTCTCAAAAATTTGTCTGTGACACTCTTTATTGCTATGCTATGAATGCATAGAGAATAAGGAGCTCTGGTGATGCAGTGCCTAAGGCATTTTACCACTAACCAGAAGGTTGGTGGTTTAAACTCACCAGCTGCTCTTCTCCACACAAGAAATATGGAGTGATTTACTTCTATAAAGTATTACTGTCTTGGAAATCCAATGAGGGTTGCTATGTGTCAGAACTTACTCAATGGCAGTGAGTTTGGTTTTATAGTAAGACATGAAAGATGGATACAAAGTGAAGGTTTTTTAAAAAAATATTTCAAAAACTTTATTTGTACTTGAATATCTATAATCATTATACTGTACATGTAGGAGATTGAATTTATATATACTATTTCATACTGAAATTTCATTATTTATTACTATTATTATTTAAAATCAGCTAATAAAATTATTCGACATTAAAATATTTAATGCACAAAATGATCCAGCTCAGCTGAACGTTTTTATGTTCTTCCTTGGCTATAGCAGTTTATTATCTGTCACAACTAGGGAGGCCTAGATACCAAATGAGTAAGCTAGTTCTCATTAATGCTTCAAAAACGAAAGTGATTTTTAGAATATATAAATAAATCTAAGTAGACCTCTGAATTTCCAGGGGCAGAATTATTGCTCTTTTGAACCCTCTGTTGATAACATTTTAAGACAGGTAAAAATTTGCCACATAATTATTTGGCAGTATTCCAGTACATGCATTTTGGAGAAGTGTAATATTGATTTTTATTTCTTCCCTTCTGGGTGGTAATAGAACTTATGGCATTTCAGAAATATGTTACATTTCTCTCAGTCAGTTCCTTCCTGCCTTCTTTTTTTAATTAAAACTCTATAAAAAAAGTAAAGGAGGTCTGGTAGCATAATGCCTAAGGCACTTGACAGCTAACCAGAAGGCTGGCGATTCAAACTCACCAGCCACTCCTGAGAGGGAAGGTTGGGCAATCTACTTCTGTAGTGATATCGCCTTGAAAACCCAAGGAGGGGTCACTATGACGCAGGTCCTACTCAATGGCACATAACAGTAACAAGGAAAGTAAATATGGTCATTCTGTTTCCAGTTGCAAAAATATTTCTATTGGACATCACAGTTCAATAGAAAAAACACAGATTCTTTCTCCATTCTTACTACATA
This sequence comes from Orycteropus afer afer, assembly GCF_000298275.1. Taxonomy (NCBI): domain Eukaryota; kingdom Metazoa; phylum Chordata; class Mammalia; order Tubulidentata; family Orycteropodidae; genus Orycteropus; species Orycteropus afer. Next base: position 296,008 of record NW_006922565.1, read on the forward strand.
GTTCCGTTTCTGTTTTTCAATTTCTTTCTTTCCTATTCTAGTAGCCATGCCAGAAAACCAGTAATGGAAATAAAAGAAGGAAGTTTCACCCAAATTATAATCTTCAAATCTCAAATTGCATTTCCACCAATTCTCTTTACTGGTGAATTTTATGGAGTGTAGATTCAATCCGTGGCTGGTCTACCCTCAGATCTGCCCAGTATCTGTGACATACATAAGTCTTTCATAGAGCTTGACTGGATTCAGCATTAAAGTAGACAGTTACCTCAGCCAGAAAAGGATTTTTTAAACTACTTTGCTATCTGCTGATAAAGGAATTCTAAGACTTTAAATCTTGCATTATTTATGTAATACACAGTCCATGAAGAAAATGATCTGCCATAGTATTAAGGATGAGATAATAAATTCTTTAGCTTTAAAGTAACAAAATAAAAAGGCGGTGACCTTTAGCTAATAATCTCTTGCAAGAAAGGTCAATATCTGCCAGGAAAAGAGAAAGGTAAGTTTTAAGTCTATTACTCAATAAAAAGCTAACTTTGAAAAGGCTTGTTTTATTTGGTCAACTAGAAAATTGTCTGAAGTTATGGCATTAATAAAATATTTAATGGTATACATATTTTAATGATTTTAAATAAAAATTAAGATGCTAATCCATGGTTATTACTCAAATAATGAAAGCATAATATTTGATTACCCATGTCATTCTATTCTTCCATTACTCATTACCTAACAATTGAGTTCAGACATTTTTGTCCACATACACTATGTAAATAATGTAGAGAAAAATA
>NW_006922565.1:297233-299722 GCF_000298275.1 Orycteropus afer afer
TTTTTAGAAAATAAATATTTAATTTTAAATTGGTTAACAATTCTGTAAAAATCTGAACTGTCTAGCTCAGTTATGTGTGTGTGTGTGTGTGTGCATATTTGTTTATCTTAATAATTTTTCCCCATCCTAGATCTATATACATAGTCTTTAAAAGATATTTATTTAACTTTTTATTTTGAAATAAAATAAAACCAAACTTACAGAAAAGATATAAAGGTAAAGAGAGTTCCCAAATAAACTTCAATCAGCTTTCCATAATGTTAGCATCTTATAAATTAACTAGTTGGCTTAAGTTGATTCTGACTCATGGTGATCCCATATGTGTCAGAGTAGGACTGTGCTAGATAGTTTTGTGTTATATAAACCAAAAACCCAAACCCACTGCCATCGAGTTGATTCAGACTCATAGGACCCCCACTGGGTTTAGGAGGTGGTAAATCTTTAAGGAAATAGATTGCCCCATCTTCCTTCCATGGAGTAGTTGGTGGGTTTGAACTGCCAGCCTTCTGGTAAGTAGTCAAATGCCTTAGGCATCCCTCCCAGGAGCTCTGGTGACATGGTGCCTAAGGCATTTGACTGCTAATCAGAAGGCTGGCAGTTCAAACCCACCAACCACTCCATGGAAAGAAGATGGGGCAATCTACTTCCATAGAGATTCTGTGAAGATGGGACAATCTACTTCCATACAGATTCTGCGAAGATGGGGCAATCTACTTCCATAGAGTTTCTGCCTTGGAAACCCAAGGAAGGGTCACTATGAGTGGAATCCACTCAAGGGCAGTGAGTTTGGTTTCCTATACACACACACACACACACACACACACATACCTCACTGCTGTCCAGCCCGTTTGGACTCATAAGATCCCTCTTTGAGTTTCTGAGTCAGTATCTCTACAGAAGTAGATTGCCTAATCTTATATACATATTCATAATTTTATCTATTTTGTTTTATTGTTGAGATAATAAATCACATAGCAAAACAGGAATTAATTCAACAGTTTCTCCCTGTACTATTTAGTGACATTGATTACATTCTTTGACTAGTATAACCATTCTTACTCTCCTTTTCTGAGTTGTTCCTCCCTCATTAACAAAAATTCATTGCCCTCTAATGTCCTATCTAATGTTAGGAGTTGCTGTTGTCAATATATCATATATTGATTTTCTTAAAATGGTATAATGCTCAAGGAAGACATTTTTACTAATTAAGTTAAACTGTTGTTTTATTTTAAGACTTCGGGGTATATTACTGTTTTAAGGTTTAAAGATTATCTCAGTATAATATTTTTAGGAATTCATCCACACTTCACAGCTCCAGAAGTTTAGAGTCCATGAGTTTATGTTCTGTTTGATATTTCTCACTTCGGATCAGGATTCTTCTATTGAATATGACCAAATGTTTCAGTAATGGTAGCTGGGCATGATCCAGTTCTTTGCCATCTCATGACAAACGAGCCAGCTGTTCATGGAAGCAATCAGTCACACGTTCCCTATCTTCCTCCTATTCCTAACTCTCCTTCCACCGTTGTTCCAGGAAAAAGAGAGACCAATTATTGTATCTTGGATGGCTGCTTGCAAGCTTTTAAAACAAAATGCATCAAAGTATGAGTTAGAAGAGAGGCACTACAAGTATTATGAAGACAATTAACTGGAATGTCCCAAGAAATCATGGTCTGACACTTTCAAACCAAGAAACTAAACCTCATGAGTTTTCTGATTGCATATAAGCAGCTGCAGCAGCTTCCCTTTTTTTCTTTCTTTTTTTTTTTTGACATTGTTGCAAATATATCATACAGAACTTACCAATTTTACTTTTTTACAAGTGTACAAGTTATTTCCAGCAATTACAACACTCAGCTGTGCAACCCTACCCTTAATCAATGCGGTATTTCTATCACTGTTACATCTTTCTTCATCACTCCCTTTTGTCCCTGGTAATCACAACTTTATTCTCTTTACATTTATCTTTTCTTGTTTTATTTGTGTGAAGTCATACAATATTTGCCCTTCTGAGATTCACTTGTTTTATTCAACATAATGTCTTCCAGTTACACTCATAAACCAAAAAAAAAAAAAAAAAACTGGGAGCTCTGGTGGCATAGTGCCTAAGGTATTTGACTGCTAACCAGACGGCTGACGGTTCAAACCCACCAGCCACTTTTCACCCATATTATAGCATATATCAAGACATCATTTGCCCTACTGGCTAGCATTATTACATTGTATGTATACAATAGTTTATTCTTATTTATAGTGATGGGCATTAAGTTGTTTCCAAATTGTAGTTATGGATAATGCAGCAATAAACATTGGATTACAAATCTTTTTCTTTCAGGAATGGAATTGCTGGGTTCTTTAGTAGTTCAATGGCCAATCCCCACAGAATGGGGGAATTATTGAACAATATCATTAATAAATCACACAAGTAAAATCTTACTGAAGATAATTCATATATGGCTGCAGCAGTATATTGACAGAGAACTTCCAGA
>NW_006922565.1:301949-310224 GCF_000298275.1 Orycteropus afer afer
TATTTAATGATTGGGTTACTTATTTTTTATAGTTAAGTTGTTGAAGTTCTTTTATATATTTTGGTCACTAGGTTCTTATCAGATATATATGATTTCTGAAGATATTCTTCCAGTTTGTAGCTTGTCTTTTCACTTATTGGTAAAGTCTCTTGATGAACAAAAGCTTTTATTTTTCATAAAGTCCCATTTATTTAATTTTTATTGTTTGTGCTTTTGTTACATTAGATAATCCATTGTTAAAACCTAGGCTGACAGCATTGACCCACCTTTTAAGAATTTTATGATTTTTATTTGCACATTTAGGCCCTTATTCCATTTTGAATTTGTTTTTGTGTATGGTGTGAGACATGGATGTGTTTCATTTTTCTGTATGTGAAAATACAATTTTCTTAGCACCATATACTGAAGAGACTATTCTTTTCCCATCTAATGGACTTAACACTTGTGTCAATCATTTGACCACACATGTTTATGCTTATTTCTTAATTCCCAAATTTATTCCTTTCACCTGGGTATCTATTGTTATACCACTACTAGATTGTTTTGATTACTATAGCTGTATAGTATGTTTTATAGGAGCTCTGGTGGTGTAGTGCCTAAGGCATTTGGCTGCTAATCAGAAGGCTGGTGGTTCAAACTCATCCACTCCTTAGAAAGAAAGTTGGACAATCTACCACCTCGGAAACCTAAGGAGGGGTCACTCTGAGTTGGATCAGACTTGATGGCAGTGGTTATGCTTTTTTTTTTTTTTTTTTTTAATAGCATTTTTAAAATATGGAAGTGTGAGATTTCTTATTTTGTTTTTATCTTTAAATATTGTTTTACTTTTTTGAGGCTTCTTGCCAATCCATATAAAGCTGAGAATTGTTTTTTTCTATTTCTGTAAAGAAGTCTGTCAGAATTTTTACTGGGATTACATTGAATCTATAGATCAATTTGAGTAGTATTGACATCTTAACAGTATTAAATCTTTCAATGTATGAAGATAGAAGACCTTTATATTTATTTAAATCTTCTTTAATCTCTTTCAGCATCATTTTACAGTTTTCATTGTATAAATCCTTCATGTCTCTGGTCAGATTTATACTTAGGTATTTTGTTCTCTTAGATGCTCTTGTATATGCAATTTTTTTCCCTAGTTTTCCTTTCAGATATTTCATTGCTGGTATGTAGAAACCCAACTGAATGATGTCTATTCATCTTCTACCCAGCAATTTTGCTAAATTCCTCATTAGCTTTAATGTTTTCTTGTGGACTCTGGCATTTTCTGTATACAAGATCATATAATCTACAATTAGAGATAATTTTACTCTCCTTTTCCTATCTGGATTCCTTTACTTATTTTTCTTGTTTTATTGCTATGGCTAGCACTTCTAATACAATACTAAATGGAAGTGCTGAGAGTGAGTATCATTGTCTTATTACCAATTCAATGGGAATGTGCTCAGTCTTTCTCTAGTAAAATGTTGGCTTTGACTTTTCATAGATGCCCTGAATCAAGTTGAAGAATTAGCCTCCATTCCAATCTTTCTTAAGGTTTTCATAAAAAAAAAAAAAAATTATGTTGGATTTTTCAAACACTTTTGCTGCATCCATAGAGGTTATCACTTAATGCTTTCCTTTGTTTCACTGATGTGTATTGCATAGATTGATTTTCTAATATTGATCCATCACTGCACTCCTGGGGAAAATATCATTTGGTCATGGTGTATAGCTCATTTAATATACTGTATACTGTTGGATTTTTTTATCTAGTATTTTGTTGAAGAGTTTTTTCCCCCATCTATATTCATAAGGGATATCAGCCAGTATTTTCTTATCTTGTGATGTTTTTGTTCAATTTTTGCATAAGGGTTATGTTTGCTTCACAGAATTAATGAGGGAGCATTCCTTATTCTCTATTTTTTGTAAGCATTTGAATGGTATTGGTGTCATTTCTTCTCTAAGTGTTTGGTAGAATTCTTCAGTGAAGCCATCGAGTCCAGGACTTTTGTTGTTATTTGGAAGTTTTTGATCACTTATTCAATTTCTTCATTTTTTTTTGAGGGTCAGTTGAGAGTTTCTATTTCCTCTTGAGTCAGTTTGTATAGGTTATGTGCTTCTAAGCATTTGTCCTTTTGTGGCAGTTAACATTGTGTGTCGACTTGACTGGGCCATGGTTTTGAGTGGTGTGGCAGCTGGATGTAGTTATTTCCCATAATGACATTGTTGTTGTTTTTATATGCTGTCAAGTTGGACCTGACTCATAGTGACCCCTCTTTGGGTTTCCAAGGTGGTATCACTACAGAAGTAGATTGCCCAACCTTCCTTCTGAGGAGTGGCTGGTGGATTTGAACCATCAGCCCTCTGATTAGCAGTCAAGTGCCTTAGGCACTATGCTACCAGGGCTCCTATAATGACATTGGATGTGATATAATCAACTCCATGGTAGAATCTGCTGTGAGCAGCTGAATAGTTGCCCTGTTGGGGAGGTGGTAGCCTGTTTTCAGTATATATGGTGAAGCTTTGAGAAAAGTCTCTAGATTTTAGAACATCTGGATCCTGCATTTGGCCAATTCTTCATCTCCATTTCCTAGACTTGATCCAGTGGCCTGTGGTGTTGGCTGCTGATTTTGGGATTGTTCCTGGACTGAACCAGTGGCCTGCAGTTTTGCCAGTTTACCAGTTAACCTGGAGTTCATCAACTTCAGCACCCCATGCAGCTGCCTGAGTTAGGAGACTCCTCCAACTTCAGTGGGTCTGGATCAAGAGGCAGAGCTGAAGTCCAAGATCAAGAGGCTTTCACCAGCCACTAGAGCCAGCATTCTGAATTCAGACTTCTAGCCTCCTCAACCATAAAAGGATAAACTCCTGTTTGTTAAAGCTATGCATTTGTTATATTTCTGTTATAGCAGAATTAGAGAACAAAGACAACATTCCATGTAGGTTATCTAGTTTGTCGCCATATGATTGTTCATAATATTCTGTCATAATTCTCTATATCACTATCTGTCCAGTTGTAATGTTCCCTCTTTCATTTTTATTTTAGTTATTTGCATCTTTTCTTTTCTTTGTCATTCTAGCTAAAGGTTTGCCAATTTTATTGATGTTTTCAAAGAACCAACTTCTGGTTCTATTCATTCTCTGTATTGTTTTTCTGTTTTCAATTTTTATTTTTTCTGCTCTGATCTGTGTTATTTCCTTTCTTCTGGTAGGTTTAGACTTTGTTTGCTTTTCTCTTTCTACACCCCAGAGTTGACAAGATATGCTGTTGATTTAAAGCCTGTCTTCTTTCTTCATGTAAGCACTTTGTGTTTTTTTCAATTTAATCATGTTTTGGGTGCAAATTTACAGAGCAAATTTGTTTTACATTCAACAGTCCTACACATTTGATTTCATATCCCAATTACCATACCCAAACATAAACTCTCCACCCTTCCCATCCTTGAGACTACCCCATCTCTCTGCCCTTCCTCAGTATGCATTGCTGTCTGTCTAGCTTCCCCTCTATGTGAATGTTACCTTCTGGTGTCTCGTGGCTGATTGCTCTAAGGGGTGCTTCTCCCCACAGTAGGTGAGTGAATCACCCTGGGGTCGGTGTTCTTCGTGTAGGTCTTTCTACTGTTGGGCTGAGCCAATTGACAGGAGTGAGTCCATTCCTATGCCTAAGGGTAACTTGGAGCCATAGTCTTGGGGTTCCACCAGACTCTATCTGACCAGTAATTCTGGTCATTTTTGTGTTTTTGAATTTTGTTCCACATTTTTCCTCCTACTCCATCTAGGATCTCCAGTTTTGATCCCTTTCTGAGTGGTTGGCATTGGACACTGGGCATAATCTAGTCCTTCTGGTCTCAGGGTCATGAAGGCTGAGGTCCTCATGGTCTATCTTATCCTTGGACTAATTGTTTCCAGGTGCCTTTCATTTTCTTCACTCTTCTTTGCTTCAGAGGAGAGGAGACCAATAGTTGCATCTTACATGGCTGCTCAAAGGCTTTTAAGACTCCAGTTGCTACTTGCCAAAGTAGTTGTGGAACAAGATTTTTATGTACTATTTTGTGCCAATTGAGCATGATGTCCCCCAAGACTACAGTTCTGAGTCAGCAGTGATTCTCTCTATCAAGATGTTTGGTTGTCTCTGAGAGGTTACTCCAACTCTGTCTTCTGTTCTTCTGTAATGTGTGTGGCTAATTTTGTAGCACAAGTGCATATGTAAGATTAACTTCAGCCAAATGTAATCTTGGTCTAGGGTATATTCCTGTTCACCCACCCCAACCTGATCTTCTCACCTCTCTATGCACTTATCCATAACCTGGTTTTTGGCATTACTGGTAAAGCAGTATTGTGCATATATTAGTATTTGCCTCTGTTGTCTATAACTTATGTGCATGTTTCAGTGTCCTTTCATTCCCTAATATCATCATGCTGATCACAGACTCTCCATACCTTCCCTCCCCTTACCCAAATCAATATGTCACCACCAATTGTCTGAAATTTTCCCTCCCCTTCCCTCCTACCCCAGGTAACTTACAAAATTAGTTTCCTTCCCTAAGTAAACTTTTCCTTAATTTTTTACAATAATGGGCTCATACAATATTTGTCCTTCTGCAATTGACTTGTTTCACTCAACATAATTTCCTCCAAATTCATCCACATTGTGAGATGATTCATGTATTCTTCATTATTCTTTAATGTAGCATAGTATTCCATTGTGTAAATGTATGATAGTTTGATTATCCACTTATCTATTGATGCACATTTAAGCTGTTTCTATCTCTGCTATAGTAAATTATGCTGCAATGAACATGGGTTTGCATATGTCTGTTTGTGACCTGTCTCTTACCTCTTTAGTGTATATTCATAGTAATGGAATTGTTGAATCAAATGGTATTTCTATTTTCAGCTTTTTAAGGAAGTGCCATAACATTTTCCATAATGGTTGTACTATTTCACAGTCCCACCATCAGTGTATAGGAATACCAATCTCTCCTCAACCTCGCCAGCATTTGTTATTTACTGTTTTGTTGAACTTTGTTATTATTGCTTGGGTGAGATGATATCTCATTGTTGTTTTGATTTGCATCTCTCTAATGTCTAATGATCATCAGCATTTCCTAATGTGTTCGTTGACTGCCAGTATATCTTCTTTAGTGAAATGTCTGTTCATGTCCCTTGCCCATTTTTGAATTGGGTTATTTGTCTTTTTGGAGTTGAGGTGTTGAAGTTTTCTATAAATTTGGGAGATAAGTCTTTAGTCTTTCATCAGATATATCATAGCCAAATATGTTTTTCCCAATCTGTAGGTTCTCTTTTTACTCTTTTGGAGAAGTCTTTCAATGTGCATAAGAATTTAATTTTTAAAAGGTCCCAGTCACCTGGCTTCTCTTCCGTTACTTGTGCATTTTGAGTTTTGCTTGGTAATTTATTTATGCTGTGGACAAGGGCCCCTAGATTTGCCCCTATTTTATTTTTGATGAGTTTTATACTTTTGGGTTTTACAATTAAGTCTTTGATCCAACTTGAGTTCATTTTTATGTATGGAGTGAGGTATGGGTCTTGATTCATTTTTCTGCAAGTGGATATCCAATTTTGTCAGCACCATTTGTTAAAGAGGTTATCTCTCCCCATTTTTGCAGTCATGAAGAAAGAAAGAGGTCATTAAAAAGATGAGGAAGGAAGAAAAGACCAAAATGAATGTCAGAAGAGATTCTGAAACTTGCATTTGAGTGGAAAGTAGTTAAAGCAAATGGAAGAAATGACAGGATAAAAGAGCTGAATAGAAGGTTTCAAAGAGCAGCTTGAGCAGACAAAGGAAGTTGCTTAATGTAATGTGCAAAGACCCGGAGTTAGAAAACCAAAAGGGAAGAACATGTTCAGCATTCCTCAAGCTGAAAGAACTGAGGGAAAAAAAATCAAGCCTCAGGTTGCAATATTGAAATATTCTATGGGAAAATATTGAATGATGCAGGAAGCATCAAAAGATGGAAGGAATACACAGAATCACTGTACCAAAAAGAATTGGTTGATGTTCATCCATTTCAAGAGGTGGCATATGATCAAGAACCAATGGTATTGACGGTATTGAAGGAAGAAGTTGAAGCTGCAATGAAGGAGTTGGTGAAGAACAAGGCTCCAGGAATTGATGGAGTACTCATTGAGATGTTTCAACAAACAGATGCCATGCTGGAGACACTCACTCAGTTATGCCAAGAGATTTGGAACACAGCTACCTGGCCAACTGACTGGAAGAGATCCATATTTGTACCTATTCCAAAGAAAGGTGATCTCACAGAATGTGGAAATTATCAAGCAATATCATTAATATCACATCCAAGTGAACTTTTACTGAAGATAATTCAAAGATGGCTGTAACAGTATAGTAACAGAGAGCTTCTAGAAAGGCAAGCTGGATTCAGAAAAGGATGTGGAATGAGGGATATCATTGTGGATGTCAGACAGATCTTAGCTGAAAGTAAAGAATACCAGAACGATGTTTACTTATGTTTTATTGACTATGTAAAAGCACTCAATTGTGTGAATCATAACAAATTATGGATAACATTGAGAAGAATAGGAATTCTAGGACACTTAATTGTACTTGTGAGGAACCAGTACATAGATCAGGAGGCTGTCATTTGAACAGAACAAGGTGAACTGCATGGTTCAAAATCAAGAAAGGAGTGTGTCAGGGTTGTATCCTTTCATAATACTTTTTCAACTTGTATTCTGAGCAAATAATCTGAGAAGCTGGATTATATGAAGAAGAATGTGGCATCAGGATAGGAGGAAAGCTTGTTAACAACCTGTGATATGCAAATGACACAACTTTGCTTGCTGAATGTGAGGATGACTTGAAGCTCTTACTGACAAAGATTGAAGACTACAGTTTGCAGCATGGATTACACCTCAATATAAAGAAAACAAAAATCCTCACAACTGGACCAATAAGCAGCATTATGGTAAATGGAGAAAAGATTGAAATTGTCAAAGATTTCCTATTACTTGGTTCTACAAGCAACATCAAGGGAAGCAGCAGTCAAAACATCAGACAATGCATTGCATTGGATAAATCTGCTACAGAAGACCTCTTTCAAGTGCTGAAGAGCAAAGATGTCTCCTTGAAGACTAAGGTACACCTAACCCAAGACATGGTATTTTCAGTCACCTCTTATGCATGTGAGAGCTGGACAATGAATAAGGAAGACTGAGGAAGAGTTAATTCTTTTGAGTTGTGGTGTTGGAGAGTACCATGGTCTGCTAAAAGGACTAACAAATCTGTTCTGGAAAAAGTTCAGCCAGAATGCTCCTTGGAAGTAAGAATGGCCAGACTTCATCTCACCTGCTTTGGTCATGTTGTCAGAAGAATCCATTCCCTGGAGAAGGATATCATGCATGGTAAACTGGAGGGTCAAGGAAAAAGGGAAAGCCCCTCAACAACATGGATAGATATAGTGGCTGCAACTATGGGCTCAGGTATAGCAAGGATTGGGAGGCTGGCACAAGACCAGGCAGTGTTTTGTTCTGTTGTGCATAGGGTCGCTATGAGTCGGAGATGACTCAATGGCACCTAAAGCATCAATGCCCCTATTCAATAGGTTTTGGTCCTTTGTCAAAGATCAGCTGTCCTTAAATGGATGTGCCTATTTCTGAGTTTTCAATTCTGTTCCATTAGCCTATCTGTCTATCATTTTAACAATAACACACTATTTTAACTACTGTGGCTGTAAAGTAGGTTTTGAGATCTGGGGGTGTGAGCCCTCCTACTTTGTTTTTCTCCTTCAGAAGTGCTTTGCTTATTTGAGGTCTCTTTCCTTTCCATATGATATTATTTTTCTTCCATGTGCTTAAAGAATGTTGATGGAATCTGGATCAGGATTGCATTGAATAAATAGATTGCTTTGGGTAATATTGACATTTTCACAATATTCAGTCTTCCTATCCATGAACAAGGCATATTCTTCCATTTATGTAGATCCCTTTTACTTTCTTGTAGTACTGTTTTAGTTTTCTTTGTATAGGTCTTTTGTGTCTCTGGTAAGATTTATTCCTAAATATTTTATCTTTTTGGTAGCTGTTGTAAATGGTATTGTTTTCCTTACTTCCTTTTCAGAGGTCTCTTTGTTGATGTAGAGGAATTCAACTGATTTTTGTATGTTGACCTTGTATCCTGCCACTTTGCTGAAGCTTTCTCTTAGTTCCAATAATTTTTTGCTGAGTCTCTTGGGTTTTTTATGTATAGGATTATGTCATCTGCAAACAGAAATAGCTTTACTTCCTCTTTGCCCATTTAGATGCCTTT
>NW_006922565.1:310714-321158 GCF_000298275.1 Orycteropus afer afer
ATCTATATTCATGAGGGGTATTGGTCTGCAGTTTTCCTTTTTAGTGGTGACTTTCCCTGGTTTGAGTATTAGTGTTATACTTGCTTCATAGAATGAATTTGGTTTTTTTCTATGTTCTGGAATAGTTTGAGTACTATAGGTGTCAACTCTTCCCTGAATGTTTGGTAAAATTCTCCAGTGAAGTGATCTGGGCTACAACTTTTTTGTGGGAAGTTTTTTATGCCTTGCTCAATTTCTTGTTTTGTTGTGGGTCTGTTCAAGTATTCTATCTCAGACTGGGATAATTTAAGTACATCTTGTGTTTCTAGAAACTTGTCAATCTCTAGGTTCTTGAATCTGTTGGAGTACAGTTCTTCATAATATTCTGCTATCTTTTTTCTTTCAGTTGGTTCTGTTGTGATATTGCCATGTTCATTTATTATTCATGTTATTTGTGTAGTCTCTTTCTTTTCCTTTGCTAAATCTGCCAGTGGTTTGTCAATTTCGTTAATATTTTTGAAGAACCAGCTTCTTGTTTTGTTGATTATCTCTTTTTTTTTCTTTTCTGCTTCATTTATTTCTGCTTTGATCTTTATTATTTCCTTACTTTTCAATACTGTAGGTTTCTTTTGTTGACCTTTTTTTTAATTGTTAGATTTCTATTGTTGGATTTTCTAATTGTTGAGGTAAAGTGTTGATTTTGATTCTTTCCTCTTTTTTGATGTGTACATTTATTACTGTAAATCAACCTCTGAATACAGCTTTTGCTATGTCCTAAAGGTTTAGGTAAGTTGTATCTTCATTCTCATTTGTTTCTAAGATTTTTTTTTTTATTTCACACTTTATTTCTTCAGCTACCCAGTAGTTTTTGAGCAGTGTATTATTCAGTTTCTACATATTTAATATTTTTCCTTGATCTTCCTGTTATTAATTTCTAATTTTATAGCATTGTGATCCAAAAAGATGTTTTGTAGTGTTTCAATGTTTTTGAATTTATGGAGGCTTGTTTTGTGTCCTAACATATTGTCTATTCTGGAGAATGATCTCTGTGCACAGGAGAAGAATGTGTATTGTGCTTTTGTTGGGTGGAGAGCTCTGTATATGTCTATAAGGTCAAGTTGGTTGATTACATTGTTGAGTTCTTCTGTACTTTTGTTGAATTGTTTGTTGATTTTTTTTTCCCAGTTTTTCTCTCCCTCCTGAAGGTGCTGTGTTAAAGTCTCCTGCTACTACTGTAGAGTTGTCTATTTTTCCTTTCAATTCAATTAATAGTTGTTTTATACATTTTGCAGCACTTTCATTGGGTGACTGGATATTAATTATAGTCATGTCTCTTGGTCAATTGATCCTTTTAACATCATATAATGTCTTTCTTTGTCCCTTATGCTGTTTCCCACCTTGAAGTCTATTTTATCAGAAATTAATATTGCCACTCACTCTTTTATAGTTGCCATTAGCTTGGTGTATTTTTTCCCACCTCTTAATTTTTGTTTTTATCTTTGTGTGTAAGTTGCATCTCTTGTAGGCAGCATATTGATGGGTCTTCTTTTCTTATACAATCTGCCACTCTCCTTTTCTTTATTGGTGCATATAGTCCATTCACATTGACTGTAATTAGTAATAGGTATGAATATATTGTTGTCATTTGATCATGTTTTTTGTTGTGTTGTTGGTGATTTCCTTATTCCAAATATCTTTTTCTGTACTGAGCTCATTTTTTTATCAAGTGTTTCTTCTTCTCTTTTCTCCACTATTGTTGGTTTTGTGCTTACTAAGCCCATGTTTGTTTGTTTAATTTCTGAGTTTGTTTAGGAGGATTGTTAATTTTCTCTGTGATTACCCAGAAGTAAATTCTTATCTCCCTTAGTTGGAACAGTCAGTTCTATAAAGACTTTGTCCTGTCTTCCTCTCCATTTGGAAGTTTTATAATTAAAACTTTTATTCCCTCTATTTGCTTTGTTGCTGCTATCACCTGCAGATTGACTCCTTTATTTCTCTGTGTACATTATTTTATGAGCTTATCTTGAGCATCTATTTCTGGTTTGGTTTCTAACTGCAGATGTCAAGTGTTTTGATTTTAATTTGTTTTTCTCTGTTGTGGGTTTTATTGGAAGAGTTCCCTTTAGCATTTCTTGTAAGATTGGTCTGGTATTAACAAATTCCCTTAATTTCTGTTTGTCTCAGAATATCTTGATTTCACCCCCATATTTGAGGGACAATTTGCCTGGATATATAATTCCTGGTTGTAAGTTCTTTGTCTTCAAGATTTTATATATGCCATCCCATTGCCTTCTTGCCTGCATGGTTTCTGGTGAAAAATCAGAACTTAGTCTTATTGGTTGTCCATTGTAGGTGATATTTTGTTTTTCCCAAGCTGTTCCCAAGATTCTTTCTTTGTCTTTGATTTTTTGGAACATTTGATTACTATTTGTCTTGGTGACTTTCTCTTGGGATCAATCCTATATGGGTTCATTAAGCTCCTTGGACAGATATCTTTTCTTCTTTCATGATATGGAGGAAATTTTCTGTTGGCAAGTCTTTGACAATTTTCTCAGGTTTTTTTTTTTTTTTTTTGGCTTCCTCTTCTTCTGGTATTCCAATGAGGCACATGTTGTTTCTTTCTTTTCATGTTATCCCACATAACTTTTAGGTTCTACTCATTTCTCTTACATCATTGTTCTGATTTTTCTTCATACAGCCTGGCATCAAGGAATTTGTCTTCTAGTTGAGAAATGTGCTCTTCAGCCACTTCTAGTCTACTCTTTGACAAAAGAGTGTTGTCTGTCTCTGTAATTTTGGTGTTCATCTTCTGAATTTCTAATTGCTGTTTATTTATTTATTTATAATGATTTCTAATTGTGCATTTATCTTGTTATTTTTTTCTGGAATTATTTTCCTGAATTCTTCCGGGATATTGTTGTCTTCTCATTGTTTCTGTTTATGGTTTTCTTGAGCTCTTGGAGAGTCATATAAATATACATATGTGAAGAAGGTGTACTTTTTTGGTTACTAATTTGGCTGTACTGGGTCATTCTCCAGCTCTCTCTGTGTTGGTGGAATCACAGATAGGGATGTGGGTGCATATCTCTGTTAATCAAGAAGAGGATTTGCAGTTGGGAAGAGCAAGTGTACACAATCTGTCATTGATTCTGTGACACAGGAGATATTGGTGTTACTTGACTATTGTGTGAGATGTTCAATATGATAGCCCTTGTTGCCTGGTGGAGTTTTAATGTGTTCCTTGTACTGGATGAGGTAAGGGGAGAAAAAAAAAAAAAAAAAAAGGACACCAGAAGCGAGCCCGTGGATAAAAATGTAGGAGAAGGTTTTCATATTTAGGATGAGAAAGTTCAGTCAGCTATGCAGGAACAGGCACAGTAGTCTGTGTCCTTCTGAGATGTCTACTAATGATGACGTCCCACTGTCAATCAAGACCCATGGTTCAAAACTGACAGTGAGCCTAAAAGGGAGAGGGCCACTACTTTCTGCCTGGATCAAGAAGCTGCCAAAACCCTGTACTGTGGTCCACTCAGTGCTAAAAGGGGTAGTGGAAGAGTTTGACCCCAGCCCACTGCTGTGCACTCTAGGGTTATGCCTACCTACAGAGAGTTTTTCCCTTCCTCCACTCCTTTATGAGCTCTGCAGCAGCCCAAACCAAGGCAGGTCTTGATTCATTTCCCAGAAAAGTTATCGTACTCACTCAGAGCCTGAGGTCACCACCAAAACTCCCAGTGTGGATACTCTGAGTCCCCAATGCCTCTGTGGGTTCCATGAGTTTTTTTTTCCCCTTCATTCCCTATTTCTAAGGGGCTCTGGTGTCAAAGTACTCAAGGCATTTGACTTCTTTCCAGAAGGTTAGTGGTTCAAACCCATCAGCTACTCAGTGGAAGGAAGACTGGGCAATCTACTTCCTTAAATATTTCCCACCTCAGAAACCAAAGGGAGTCACTATGGGTTGGAATTGACTCGAGGGCAGGTTTTTTTTTTTTTTTTGCTTGTTTGTTTTTTGGTTTTTCCTACTTCTAAGGACTTCTGTTCATCTCCATATCTGGCAGCTAGATAGGTTCGTTTATTTTTCCTAGTTGTTTAATCTGCTCTTTTTCTCCACTTTCACTAAATCTGACACTTCATTTTCTCCTTAGTTACTCATAACTCAAGTATCATTATTTCTATCTGCTTTACCTGGTTACTCAGGGATTAAGCTGAAAGAGGAATCAAACATGTGGGTTATAAGTACTATGCCATCTTCCCCCCATGTAAGCATTTATTGCTATGAATTTCCCTTTATGTACTACCTTTGTCTCCCATGAGTTTTAGTATGTTGTGATTTCATTTTCATTTGATTGTAGAAAATTTATTGTTTCTTTTTGGATTTCTTCCTTGATCCATTGATAATTTAATAATATATTCTTTAATTTCCATGTGTTTGTGTATTTTCCAGGTTATTTTCTGTTATTGATTAACAGCTTTACCCCATTGTGGTCAGAGAAAACCTTTAGTGTGATTTCAATCTCTTTATATTTCTCAAGATTTGTTTCATGACCTAAAATGTAGTTTTTTCTTGGAGAACAATCTACATGCACTGCAGTGGAATGCACATTGAGCTGTTTTGGGGTAGAGTGTTCTATATGTCAGTTAAGTCTAGTTGGTTTATAGTGTCATTGTAGTCCTGTTTCCTTGTTGATCTTTCTAGATGTGGCTTTCAGAGTCTTCCCCATACTAGGTTTGCTATGGGCATAGACTCCACCCAAGATGCCTATTTATTAACAACAGGAGCCTTGGTTGGTTATCAGTCTTCTACATCATCTGAAAGGAGGAGCAGAAAGATCAAAAGTGACTCCCCAGGAGGTCTATCCTGTTGGTTTCAGAGGCTCATGCTATGGAGTGCACAGGGAGGCAAGTAGAGTATTGACATTAAGAGCAGATTCTACTGCATGGGCCTTCTTTAGAAATTTGCAGTAAGTTTGCAGCCGATAGTGTCCAGGTAAAGGAGGTTGCCGTAGTTAAGTTTATGTGTCAACTTGGTTGAGTCTAGTTTTGAGTGGCTCGGCAGCTGCATGTAGTTATTCCCCATGATGAGACTAGTAATCAGCTCCATGGTGGAATCTACTCAAGCAGTTAGGTAGCCACCTTAGGGATATGGTCTGCTTCCAGTATATAAGAAGAAGCTTTGAGAAAGGTCTCTGCAGCTTTTTGGCACACTTGGACCTTGTATGTAGCTGAGTCTTCATTCAGCAGCCTACCATGTTTCCTGCCAATCTTGGGACTGTCTCTGGACTTGAACTAGTGACCTGCTGTGTTGTTCGGTAATGTTAGGACTATACCATTTTACTCATAGACCTTGAGCTTATTAACCTTAGCAGCCAGCAGCTGCCTGAATGAAGAGATGCTTCCAGCTTCTTTGCACTGGGAGCAAGAGGTACAGCTGAATCCCAAGGTCAAGAGGCTTTCACTCAGCCCCTAGAGCTGGCACTTTTAATTGGGACTTCCTTCCCCCTAAATTGTAAAAGAATAAATTCCTGTTTGTTAAAGCCATCTATTTGTGATAAATCTGTTAGAATGTCATTAAGTAACCAAAACAGAGGTGTTGGCAAACAGACCCTTGGGGAAATCTATCTTGTTGACTTTAGAGCATGAGCTTGGGATCCTATCTCTTTGTACAGGCATGGGTTGTGGTGGTTGAGTGAGGAAGCAGTATCCTTTTCTGGGGCCACTACTTAACAGCAGCAAGCAGCCCTCATGTCTGGTGGGGGAAGGGAAGGGATGGTGGGAGAAGTGATTTTTCTACTATTTGTGTCTAGTTATTGACTTGTTGATTCTTGCCTATTTGTATTTTCCTGATGCTTTCCTCTGTACCCCAATTCAGAGTCCCTCAAGCCTAGCACCATTTCCTTGTACTTGTGGTGGAGGGTCAGAATGATGGTTTACGCCACTATCTTCCCAGTATTCTCCAAATGATTAACTTTTTTAAGCAAATATTTTTCTCCTTTTGAATGAATTTTAAAATATGAAATATAGAAGTATAATTTGATTTTCTATGAAATAGTTTATTGAACCTGTCTATATATACAGTGTTAGCAATAAATTATATGTGTAGTGCAATATTTTCTGGATTCTCTTTACTCCAACTTTCTAGTCCTTTGTCAAAATCACACTACTTTGATCACAGTGGCTTTAAAATATTATCTTATATTTAATAAGACATACCATATTCACCATTGTTCTAATTTTATTCTTAAATAAAATTTACAAGTGTTTAATTAAATTAAAAAAATATGGAAAACATAATGTTGATTTTCTAATTAGAATTACATTAAGTTTATTTATTAACTTTCAGAAAATTGCTATGTTTTGTTTTATTTTCTTCCCATCTAAGAAAATGATTCACACTCTATTATTAAACATTGTTTTAGGTTCTTGAATAAGGTACACAGGATTTTCTTTTCTTTTTATAGATTATATATTTTCTGTTTAAGTACATTACTGTTTAGTTTTATTCACTATTTTGATTAAAATGTGTTATTTTAAAAAGTACATTTCTACTTAGGAAATATACTGATTTTGTATATTCATTTTAAATTCAGACACATTACTATGTTCTTCTATTAATTTCATATTATTAATTTTTGGGGGGTTTCTACTTGCAAAATTGTGCTTAAACTTGCACATTTGTGTGTATGTATGTGTATATATACACACACACACATATATATATATATATATACACATATATATGAGATTAATACTATCTCTTTTTCACCTTCATAAAATTAATTAGATTTCCATCTTTTCTATTGTCAAATATCTGTTAAATAATATTTGAAGATCTGAAAATCCATTAAATATAAGATAGAATTTAGCTTCAAAAATGTCGTGCCTGTGATTTTTTAAAAAATGTTAATATTTAATCATCTTCCTATTCGCAAAGGTCTTTGCAAGTTTTCCATATCTTTTGTGGGTTTATTCTAGTAATTTAAGTTTAGCTAGAAAACCATTTATTTTATCTAGGCTTTCACACGTGTTAAGCATAGTATTTCCAGCAATTACTGTTAATTTCTTCTTTACTTCTGGAATGCCTCCCTTGCATATGTCTTATCTACATTGCTTTTTTCCTATCTATTTGTCTTAAGATCATATAAGGTTTATTTATTTTCTTTCTCTTTCTTTGCATTGATTTTTCTTTCCTGTTTCATTAATTTCAGCAATATGCTTTTTGATTTTCTTCCTTTTGTCTTTTGACATGAAATACTGAAAAAAAATAATCATGTATTTGGACAAAAAGTCCATATTTATGAAGTAAAATAAATAACCATTTTTTAGAATTTATGATCTGCTTATAGTCTAATGCAATTAAATATGATTTTTGAAACACTAGAAATTAAGAAGCATTTTATCACATATTACTTTGATCAAAATAGAAAGAAATACAATCCTTTTGATCAAATGACAAGAGGCACAATATCATATCAAAACTTTAGGTCACAACAGAAACTGTCTTTTGTAGAAAAATGTGTCATATAAACACTTTCATTAGGAAGTATGGGTTGGAGTCAACTTGACTTGATAGCACTGGGTTTGGTTTTAGGTATTACTAAAAATCAAAGAAAATCTTCCCCTGAGACATTCATTACACAAATATTTTATGATATCCACCAGATTTCTGAAGCATTTTTATTTTTTTTTTCTTTTGTAAAAATAAATTTTCTCTACAAAGGCATATATAAGGATGTTCCAAATTGTTTTCTTTTTTTTCCCCTCTACCTATCTAACAGGATTGCCTCCCCTCCTCTTCCACCCCTAGTAACCAACAAAGAAAATTTCCTTCCATATGTAAACCTTTCCTTGACTTTTTACAATAACAGACTAATACAATATTTGCCCTTCTGTGATTGACTTATTCCACCCAGCATAATGTCCTCCAAGTTCATCCACATTATGCAGTGTTTTGCATATTCTATGTTATTCTTTAGGGTTGCATAGTATTCCATTGTGTGTATGTACCATAGTTTGGTTATCCATTCTTCACTTGATGGAAACCTAGCTTGTTTCCATCTTTTGACTATTATGAATAGTGCTGCACTGAACATGGATGTGCATATGTCTGTTCTTGTCCTGGCTCTCACTTCTTTAGGATATATACCTAGTAATGGAATGGCTGGGTCAAGTGGTATTTCTAATTCCAAATTTTTAAGGAATCACCATACTGCTTTTCACAATGGTTGTTCCCACCAGCAGTATATGAGAGTCCCAATCTCTCTGCAACCTCACCAGCATTTGTTATTTTCTGTCTTGTTGAACTTTGCTACTAGTGCTGGGGCAAGATGGATCTCACTTTGTTTTGACTGGCATCTCTCTAATGGCTAATTATCATGAGCATTTCTTCATATGTTTGTTGGCCACCTGAATAACCTCTTTGGTGAAGTGTCTATTCATGTCTTCTGTCCATTTTTTTTTTTTTAAATTGGATTATTTGTCTTTTTGTTATGTTTTGTTGGAGTTTTCAATAAATTCTAGAGATAAGTCCCTTGTCAGATATGTCATTGCTGAATATTTTTTCCTAATCTGTAGTTTACTCTTCTGTTGTTTGTGCATTTTGAGTTATGTTTGACAGTCTATTTATGCCATATATTAAAATACCCATTGTCGTCAAGTTGGATCCAACTTATAGCGACCCATCCTTGGATTTCTGTGGCAGTATAACTACAGAAGTAGATTGCTGAATCTTTCTTCGGAGGAGCGGCTTGTGGGTTTGAACCACCAGCCTTCTGGTTAGCAAATGACTTAAGCACTATCCCATCAGAGCTCCCATATAACAGGGCCCGTATATTTGCCCCTAGTTTTTTTCTGGAGGAACTTTATAGGTTTAGGTATCATATTTAAGTCTTTGATCTATCTGGAGTTAGTTTTTGTGGATGTACAGATCTTGTTTCATTTTTCTGCAAATGAATATCCAGTTTTGTTATTAAACAAACATTCTGTTCCCCGTTTAATAGATTTCAGCCTGGCATTTTTCATATTTTTTCCTTCTCTTTTCATGCTGTTTATAAAATTGAAAAATATCTCCTAACTAAATATCAAGTTTGATGCTTGCTTTTTGCTTCTTTAAATCTTCTATTGAACCCCTGTAGTGTATTTTTAGGAGCTCTGGTGGCATTGTGCCTAAGACAGTGACTGCTAACCAGAAGGCTGGTGATTCAAACCCACTCCTTGGAAGGAAAATGGGATAATCTACATCCGTAGTGATACTGCCTTGGAAACCCAAGGAAGGGTCGCTATGAGTTGGTTCCAATTTGACAGCAGTGAGTTTTAGAGTTCTAGTGTATTTTTTATTTTAATTATTATACTTTCAGCTCCAGAATTTCTATTCATTTTTTTCTGTCTTCTTATTAATGTTATCTATTTGATGAATCATTGTTTTAACACTTATTTTAATTTTTAAGCATTTTTTCTTTATTTCTTTGAACATATTTATAATAGGAACTTAAAGTCTTATTTTGCTTTGCCCAACCAGTATTGTAACCTCAGACTCAGGGAACACAGTGTTGGTGTTCCCTGATTATTGGTACTGACATAGCTATTATTTTAGGCATTCCGCTGGTAGAATTCTTGCCTTCAATGCAGAAGTTCCAGCCAGTGCGCCTCATGTGCAGCCATCACCCATCTGTCAATGGAGGCTTGAATGTTGCTGTGATGCTGAACAGGTTTCAGCAGAGCTTCCAGAGTAAGACAGACTAGGAACAAAGGCCCGGACACCTACTGAAAATCAGCCACTGAAAGCCCTTTGGTCACCATAGTCCATTCCACAAATGATCTGGATAACATTTAGTTTTATTTTCCTTGGGACCTCCATGAGTTGGGAGCTGACTCAGTGACAGCTAACTATAATAACTCTTAAAAACGTCAGCCATCTCAGGCAGAACAACAGAATCAGTTTTCCACTCCTCAGAGTTTTTTTCTGTCTACCTGGGAAGAACTTCAACATAAAACCATAAAATTTTTACACTTACATGCCTGGTCTGGGGGCAGGAAGGGCGGGGCATGGGAAGAGGCAATCTCAGGTCAAATCACCACAAATTCCCATTTCTCTCTCCAAGATTCAGTAGATTTTCTTAAATAAATGCATCTTAATATAAGAGTGAACAATTTCTAGGGTCTTTAAATAACTGTGCTTTACAATTTCATTCAGTTTCATCATTATATTTTCTGCAGAGGATTTTCAAAGTTTCATACTCAGGCGTCTGAGAAGTTCCATTCTCATCCCTCCCCCCAGTAGTTTGACAAAAATCACAATTTTGCCTCTGCCTTTGTAGTCATTACTACACTACTTTTTCCCCATGATCTTTGTTAAACATGAGTAACTATTTGTAACAATAATAAAAATTTAGAAATATCTAGAAATTTACTATCAAGTGATACATATTACTTTTATGTAAAAAAAAAATCTATACTTCAATCTATGTCTGGT